>NC_092206.1:43570075-43622358 GCF_043381705.1 Parasteatoda tepidariorum
TTACGATCTTTCATAATCATATATATATATATATATATATATATATATAAATCTTTGGTCAAACTCAATACAGATGGTTGATTGGAAAGGTAATAAATAATGTATAATTTTATTCCTGAACATTCCCACTATGCTTATCAACCAGAAAGCAAAGTTAGCGCTTTGAAAGTCACTTTAAATCAAATGCAATTTTCATATCAATCGGGTATTTGATTTTCATGAAGAGATTTTCTTACATCTAAGAATTGGTTGAAAGTACAATTGAAAAATACAATTTTAACAAATAAGCATAAGTTTTGCATTTCATTTACGGAAATCATGATTTTAACTTTAATTTAATATTGACATTTATTTCTGAAGAATTAGTTTCTACAAGACAAAGAGAAATATTCAACTGAACTGAGTATAAAGATTTAAATTTAATCCAAAGAAGATTACATTTTCCGTTAAATTGCAAGAAAAGTAAAAATTCTAAAATCTAGTGCAATATATATGCTGGCTTGACTAAATAAAAAGGAAATCATCTCTACAAAAAAAATAAGTAAAAAAAATAATAAACCCGCATAGAAAGGTTAAAATGCTTTTCACACGTTGACCAAAAACTTTTGCCCGATATATATATTCATTTTCCCTAATTGGCCTCTTTCTAACTAGTTAAGAATTCTGGTAGGATACTTTATCTAAATAAAGTCTAAATATCTAAATAAATAGTCTTTCATCTAAATAATTAATAAAGCTTGACTTTTCAAATATTTTTATTTAATAAGCGATCATTTTGTCAAACAAATTTACTCATACTACTAAATTTTTTTTAAACAAATCTAAGACAATTTGTAGAAATTATTACTACTAGAGGGCCAGGACGTCGCAGTTAATTGACGATTGTTTAAAGATCGTCCCCATCGCCAATTAAAACTATCGTCATCCATCTCAAGTATGATATGCCATCCTACGTACGACACACATTTTGAATATTTCTTTCAAAAATGCATGTACGGTTATGAGCATGTTGGTGATATTGTACCCTTCAATAAATATACGAGATGTTTTAAAAATATTTTTAAAAAAAAAGGAATGCTTCCAATTTTTGATGTATTTGAAAATATTGTATATACATAATATTTATAAAGAAGTAGTTTCATACCATAATAAATATTTTTTAAATAATATAATAGTGTAATAGTAATAGTATAACATACATATTTTCTAATATATATATTTTAAAAGAAATATCTTTAATTTTAATAAAAAATTTCCCAGACATGCATTTACTTTTAACTCTTTAAAAGTTTTAAAACAATTTTATAATTCAAAATTAAAAATTACATATTTTTCCTTGGATAATTTTTTAAAAGTTAAGGAAAAATAAATAAATTAATAAATTTTTTTTAAATGGGAGTTAAATGACTAAGGGTTTTTCAATTTTGGGATATGTTTTTAGATATATCATTTTATGTATGAAAAAATTATAGTATAAACAAGCGTCTTCAGCATAACTTGAAGATCAATATAAGAAAGCAACGAAAAACCAAGTGTTATCTCGCGCTCGAATTGATCTAAACTTTTCAACATTTGAAAAATAATTAATTCTACTATTTCTTATGGAAAAAAAATTTTGAATATCTCGGTGTCTCTTAACCTGTCTTTAGAAAGAAAATTGACACAGTTGTTGATAAAACTATTTAATATTTTTAATAATTTCTTTTCACTATCGAAAATCGAGTCAAAATGCGGAGAAACTATAATATCAACCTATGTTATATTGGTATAGTATTGCTTGATGATGTTATAACTAACTATAATCAAATTATTATGCAATCTAAAAACTAATTTAAGTGAAAACCCTTTTTGGAAAATAAAAGTTATTTTCTTATTTACTAACCGTAAACAATGCTTCTTTTTACCATACTTTTTCTATACTTTTCTTCAGAGAAATACTTTTTGCTGACAAGTTAAAAATTCACTGCATAACGCAAACAACAGTTTCTCGATCTTCTTCAAACCAGTTTGTTTCAAAAACAACAAGTATCAAGTTTAAAATTTTGAGATGGAGGAGTACAAAACTAATTAAATAAATAAAGGATGGAAAATATAAATGAGTGAAAAAAGATGAGTTTGAAATTTTCATTTGCTTATCGTAATTATATATTTTTTTCATTCTTAAACACATTAGCTAGTTGTTTGTAGTTGTTAATCTAGTTGTGATTCATAAAAAGCCGTAGGAGACCGAACGCATTACCGAATTTGATTTAATAATCTTGCTTCTAATTAATTATTCTTAGAACCGAAAAAATGAATTTAGTGATAAAGGAAAAATAGGATTTTAACTTAATCCCTTTCATAATTAAATTAATGCTTCCTCAGAAGAAGATAAATATCTTTTAGAAAACTTGAATGCAAAGTTTTATTGCAGAAAATGCAGTTGCTTTCCATGTTTTAGTTGACTTTAAAACTAGCTTTCTTAAAATAAAAAGAATTTTTGTGTTCTAAAAAATTATTCTGTTTACTTTATTAAGAATTATTTCAAGAATGACGTTCATCCCCTTATTAAAAGAAAAAACATGAGAAATAGAATATTATTGAAATAAGAAAAATTTATTTTTGTTATAATAATTATAAAGACCAATATTATATTCAGGACTGAAAATACTTTTGATTTGACCCACTTTGGTCATCACAACAACTGGAAAACAAAATTGGCTAAAGTGATTGGGAAAATTATGAGTGATTAAAACTTACGAGAAATGACATGTGGAAAGCATCGCGATGACTCATTTATCTGACGGAACCTGAATTGTTCTATTCATGTGACCGTTATACCAATAAATTCTTCATTTTTTCAATGCACACCAATTTAAGCCATTTTATTTCTCCTTTTTCTTCCAAACAATTTAGAACAGCTCAACTAACCAAAACTTTTATTCATAATAATAATATTTTTGTTACAGTTCGTATTATATAAACTAATAAACCAATTTATATTTACTATCTGTAACAGTGTATTAGACATTCAAGGCTTTAATAACTCTTTAAACTCTCTCTAATCAAATATTTTTCTTAGTTGCTCATACCACTCTCAAGTAGAGAGTTTTAATCCAGATTGAACACTCTTGAAAAATCATGAATAAAGAAAGAGTATTTTGTAATTTAAGTAAAAAATAGGACTAGGAAACAAGCTTTTTAGATTTCAAAGCTGAAATCAATTTTGCTTCTAAAGCTAAAGACATTTAATGCATTTTTTTGTCTATTTTTCTCAAAAATGTGTAAGTAAAGAAGCCTTATGTATCGTGGAAGCATAAATGTCGCGATAAACTTCTAGAATAATTAGTTAGTCATTCATCATGAGGATTAAAATTGCATAGGAACTCATGACTGGCAATGTCGTCATACGCCGCTAGTGGAGCTTCCTCTATTATTGACAGTTTCTTCGCGTGCTTCTGAACGGATCATGATACAGAAGTGCATCTAGCCAAGCATGACGAAATTTCTGGTCAAGGGTTTCTAGGCTATTTTAATCCTGATGACGGGTTTTGACTTCCAAAGAAGCTTGTCGCAACATTAATGCCCTACCCAGTCATATATAACATTTTTAAACTAGCACATATCGACAAAAAATGTAATATAGAGAAACTTATAGCTTGGATAAAGAAACTTATTACAGATTTAAAAATATCTAAAAATATCTAAGATAGCTAAGATAAGATTCTAAAAATATCTAAGATCAGCAACATGAAACAAAATCAAATTTCCCCCTGTAATTAATTACTCAATTGGAAAACACTCTAAACTGTTGAAAAATATAAACTTAAAAATTTTATTATATAAAAAAAAATGTAAAAATATATTTCTGTAGAAAGCGGTCAAACCTTCCATATTTCCTCTACACATTGCAACAAATACTACATAAAAACGTTCAAAAATACTAATTTATTTGAAACACTTCGTCTTCAAGCATATGTCTTGTTATCCATTCTTCTTTGTCTTAGTTCTTAATTGGAATTAAAGAGAGAGTTAATAATCTTCAATTCAAAATTGCTATTCATCATTAAGTAAGAAAAGAAGCCGGTAATGCATTCATTCATCTCTTAATCTGCTGACGTAAGTTTCAAGCTCAGCGTTCTAATATTCGTTGAATTAATTATGCTTTTTTTTAATCATCAAGATCATCAGAAGCCTAATGTGTTCAGAATTAGAGATCATCATTGCACTTGTTCCAAGTTTATAGCTATTTCAAATTTGCCATTTACTTCATTTCTCGAGCATTTACTTTCTCGTGCATTTACTTTTAAAGTAAGAGAAACAAACCTTATAAAATCTAATTTATAGCTGTTTTACTTTAAGTTAGAACTTGCAGATGTAATTCAATTATTCCGTACACGTATATTTGCTTAAACTATTAAATTAAATGCGAAAATAACTGAGAATATCAATTTTATTTGAAAGAACTAATACGCTTTCATACAATTTTATAACTACTTTTAATTTTCACGCATTGTTTATATGTTTTAAGAAAGAAAACATTATATCGTAAAAATAGTAGATTTTATTTAAAATACGGAAAAAACCATTCGAAATAAATCAAATTATCTCGATTGTTGTGTTGTGTTGTTTTATTGAATACTATTTCATTTCGCGTATTTCAAGAAATGTTTTGTAAATTAAGTTCAAAAATAAAAACGAAGATTTTACATTACTTTTAAAAGCAGCAATGCTGAAAGTCTCTGTTTTATTGTGAAGAAAGTATTAACTATAAAATTCTTTAGGTAATAAATTTTTGGAAGGAAGTTTTATATTGAGTTACTGCATAAAATGAAAAAAATTTTCTTCTAAAAATTGCATTACTCTTAATTTAATACTTTTCTGTCGATATTTTGTTTTATTCCTATTTCGCAAAAAATTTTTTTACGCTTCCCATGCTATCTAAAAACTAAATACATTTTATTTTTTTAAAAAAAGAATTTAATTAATTACCTCATTTCCAAAATTATAAGCGATTTCCTTAATAAATATGAAGTAATTACACGAAAAAGATTATACTTTTTTTTTATCCTTTCATATTTTTAATCCTTCCATGGTGCATATACAATGATTTTTGGCAATAAAATTAACGATGAATATAATTTTGATATTAAATTATGGCTTGCAAAGGATTTGATTTAAATTTTCAATTAAGAATCTGTACCAAAATTTTACTTTAGCAACTCTGAAATGAAATTATATTTTTCTGAGGTGTTTGACAGTTATCGGCAAAAGTGCCAGGGTTTTTTTTAATCATGTAAGCACATCAGGGTATCAAACCAGGTAATAATACCTACGAAAGCATATTTATCATCTAAACAAATTAACTTAGATTACAATAATATAAACAAACTCGAATTCGGGTATTTAATTTCAACGTTTTGCTTAACAATCATATTTAGTTAGTTCATATATTGACGCAGGTAGAGAAAAAAAGGAAAATTGTGATTTACTTATGTGATTATGGAAATTTTATTTGAAACAAAGATATTAAAACTAAATCCAAGGAATGTTATAAGTTATAAAATTACTAAAAATAATGTCTTAATATGCACCTCTTTCCTCTTACAACCTAAATATGAACAACTTGTAGTATAAATTTCTATAACTATACATCTTTAATTTTTACTTTTATACACATGTATTTTAGATTGTTTTCTTTAAGGTCCGACATTTTTTAATTACTCTAAGAAAAAAAATTTTTGCAACATTTTCACAAATGTTTGAACTTGCCTAATTATTATGTGGGGATTTCGAATATAAAATTAGCTTATTTCCTAAAGCTAGAGATTTTTTTTAAAATGACATTTTCTGTCTACTATGCAAATTTAAAAAAGCTATAGAAAGCAGTGGTCACGTAAATAATGAGACAAATTTTAAGGGGAGTTAGTGCGCATTAGGTACAACAGAATTAAAATTTGAATTGGAACGCATTCCCACGCAAATAGTAATTCCTTACTATTTTATTTTTTATTTGATACAAAAAGAAAAGAAATATAGTTTTGTTTGTGTAAGAGAAATAAAGTATCATTCGCTCTATGTAAACAAGAAGTATCGATATTTCTTTTATTTCTACACTATTTTCACAAAAAAATTCTTCGTCCCATATTTATTAACGTTACCTTATTTATCAAAATTTTTCTACCTTTCTTACAAAACAGTATAAACTTTAAACATTACAAAAGAACTCAGATTTTTTTTTCTGTTATGATTCTCTGAAATCTATTATATCTAACCATTGGCAAAATAAAACTTTAATGTTGCAAGATAAAGAAAGAATTCGTTCCATTTCTCTAAATATAAACTAAGTCTATAAAATTGCTCTGTCTTCTGGGATATAGATTTTACACGTGACTTAGAGCTTCCTCATAAAGATAGAGCAAATAGAGGATGGCTAGAAACTTTTTCTTTTGGTCCGAATATTTTTTTTCTCCAAGGGAATCGAATATTCTATTTGATGTTACAGTCAGGAAGTAACCTTTTCTGTTACAGCGACAATAAAAAAAATCAGCAATTTATTTGATGTCGTTTTAAAGATTACAGATAATGGAGAAGACAAAAGAATTACTTGAACATTTCTTTCCAAATAGAAGGGCTTGATGTTTGCTTCAAGACAGTATTTATTTTGTATGTAATGAAACTCATACGGAATTTGAAATCAAAACGAACATAACGGTACTGTATGAAGCAAAAACAACTATAATATTGACTTCAGAAAAATCGTTTAAATTTAAATTGTTCTTTGCATAATTTCGTATTTTTGATGCATGATTTGAAATTATTTTTATCTTAGAAGCAATGATTTTTTTTTTTTTTATGAAATCAATTTCCTTTTTTTTTATTTAAAGGCGCATTTTTTAATTTCTACTTTTGATGTTTTTGAATCAGTTTTAATTTTCATTTTAGTTTACGGAGATAAAAATTCTATCAAAATTAACGGACAGTTTTGTAATGACATTTCTAATAAAACAAACATAATTTTAGTTGACAAAATCGAAATATACGATATTTAAACCATTCCTTTGATAATTTTTCCGTTCATAAGTTAGCGGTTTATCAGAAATTCTGATTTTCAAAATTATCATATTTATTATCAAATTATTTAATAAAAATTACAAAACTGAAAAGTAAATTTTAACTGAATAAATGGTTTTTATGCCATATTCTATAGTATCATGATAAACTTACGAAATTTGATCACATATTTAAAAACCAGATTTGATTATTAATTTTACCTTTATCTATACCAAAGCGCTTCGGTAAAAACTACTGAACATTTTGGTGTTCTCATAGAGCCAGAAATTCAGTAAATTTTACCTTATTTTGGTATTTTTGACTATACTTCTTTTTCTTAGTGTTCACTTAGAAGTATTTCTACACTTAATGAATAAAAGTTTTTGTGTCCCTATTTTGCATTACTGTATTTTAAAAAGTTTTACTTTAAATTGTACATTTCAACACAAAAATAATTATTTTTTTAAACTACTATTCAAATATGATTAAAATTTAGTATGTATATTTCTTATAACGTTCACATCAATTTAAGTTTAGTTCACAAATTTATTCATAACTATTTTATCATTATACTTTTTTACATTTTTCTACTTGTAGCTAAATTAAAATTTAAAAAAATATGGTACTAGAAAATAAGTACACTTAATCTGAGTCTACATGTATTTAAATTTTTACATAATTTATTTCTTAAAAATTATACTTTTTAATGTCACATGTAAAAGGATTCTGCTTCAAAATGATACTTTATATAAGAAAACCTTTCCTTACTTTTATTTATTTTCTTTATATTCTAACAGTATTTTTTTACATTCTAACAGTTTTTTCTTCATATTCTAACATTATTTTATTACGTTATTAGGTTTAAATAATTAACATATTGAGAGTCTATACGAACGGTCGAAAACTTTATTTTTTAATTTGTAAGAGCATTATTTTGATTATTATCTCTTCTAAATCAAATTATATCAACTGAGTTTTGGAATGAAAACAGTTTTCTTTTAAACTAATATTTTTACGAAATCATTCAAGTAAGAATTTTAAAAATAAGCTGTGTAATGTAATGAGATTTAAATATGTTCCAAAAAATAATTGCATTTATTTTTTTTTAAATTCAAAGGTGACTTTTCATTTTTAGAAGATTATTTTACTAAGAATCACAAATTTAAAAATCTATCGCTTGTGTCAAAGAAACTCATTTTTAACCTCTCTCAATTTTAACTTCCATTATAAGCTATACAATTTAATAAAACGGAAAAAGAAAGGATCGAACATATAGAATCACGACATTTCGCGAATACACTCTTTTAATAAGAGAGAAAATAAGTTTCGATATAATTTCAAGTATTCTCTGTTTCGAAAACTTTAATTATGCTCTGTTGACTTAATTTATTCTACATCAACTGTAACGTCAAGCCAATATTATTTTTGGAAAAAAATTCTTATGCTACACCAAATATTCACGATAATGAAAAATATTTTTCCATGGTGACTATGCTTCGAGGGAAAAATTTTAATTAGCTAACACTGTCAAGTACTGGCAGAAAATAAAATTCTCAATGATAAAAAAGAATTATAAGACAAAACCAACTTTTTCGTAACAATAAATTTATTCGTAATTCTAGTTAGTTATAATTCGCAACAAGTTTACTCTTGCTGCATAGGTAAGTAAAAACAAATAATAATTTAATTGCATGAACCCTGAGCCTGGCTATTAGTTTTATCAACACATTTTCTGTTAAATGTATGACATTTTTTAAAAGAAAATCACTTTTCTCGTGATTTTATTTGTGAAATTAATAATTTGTTCCTAATTGGTTTACTATTTTTGTAAAAATAAGAAACATATCAAGTTATAAAAGAAAGGTAAATATTTATTCAATTTAATTTTTAAATGGGAAAAAAGTCTAATAAAATAACCATGCCATAAGGTAATGACATTTCTGGCGAAAAAACATAATTCTGGTTAATAAAATTGAAATATACGGTTTTATTAACCATAAAACCTTTCATTTGTATACTTTTAAAGTAAGCCATTCATTTGGTAGTTTTTCCATTTATATAGTAACGGTTTACCGGAAAATCTAGTTTTAAAAATTATAATTCTTAATACCATACATTTGGTAAAAAATATAAGACTGAAAAGTAAATTTAACCAAATAAATAGTTTTTATGCCATTCTTCAAAGTTTCATGATTAATTAATTTTGTCTCATATTATAAAATTACAGCTTATTGTTATTTTTACCGAAATCATTTCCAAAATGATTCGGAAAAATTTATCGAACGTTTTGGTGTTCCATCGAACATATTCTTATTTATTATTCTTATTATTATTATTTAAATATTATCATATTCTGGTAGTTTTGAAAATACTTAATTTCTCAGAGTACTATTTCAAAATTAGCTAAGTCAAAAAAATTTTGTTGGTTAACATTCGATCTCAAATGCAACCAAATTTTTCTTAACAGTAATTTAATTTGTAATTCGAGTAGAAGTTTTATGTTTGCAGTTAATTTACGCTTTGAGATTTCATCAAGTACGTTATAATAATTATTTAATTGCATACCACTGAAACCGATTAATAATTTTCACGCGATATTTGTTTGGTTGATGTTCTACGATACTTCTAATTTTTTTTTAAAAAAATATGTTTTCTTCATTTAACCCTTTGATGCAGAATTTTTATTTACCATATTTCACATTATTTTGTTTTAATAATTTTAGTCAAAATAAGTGAAAAATATTATATTTAGCACATTAATAATTTATAGTTATGAAATACAGCAATAAACATCTGTGTCTTTTTTCTACGTTAAGGGTAACATTTTTCAAACAGGGCTCCCTTCCAAAAACTAATTTTTCAAATTTGCACTTATTTGCATTTATTAACATCTAAGAGAAGCATTTATTTACCATTAAAATTTATTTAATTCACAAAATCAATTATTGATAAATTTTTGAATATGAATTTTAAAAAATTGAAATTACTTTTTACAAGATTTTATATTTTAGTACAAATATAATTTCGATAATCTACCTGATTTTCCTTAGTAACTATTAGTCTGTATTTTATAATTAAAAAATTATTTTTGACTGTAATTAGAGAGTTAGAAAAAAAGTAAAATTAAAAAGAACACCGAAGTCCCATCTGTATCTAAGAGTTAGTTGCAGTATAAATTTATAACTAATTTATTTACTATTATAAGGGAACATTGAACATTTCTGATCATAGCAGAAAATTACCTGTTTCTTAATTTCATTTTCACGGGTTGAAATATAGCTTAATGTGTACTTTTTGAATAGATAAGAAACATTTGATTTAAAAACAAAATCAACTTTTTACAATAGTATTTTTCTCTTGTGTTAACTAATTAAATAATATCGAAACTAAATATTAATTTTCTTATGAAATTCTCTTTTTGATATTTAATGATATTTATAATCAGAAAGAAAATCAGTTTTCTTTTATTAGTTCTGGACTAAATAGTTTATACCTAATCAAATTATATAATGAAAGAACATAGAACGTTTACTGTTATAAAAGAAAAGTACCTGTTACTTTAATTTATTTTTTACTAATGGGAAAATAGCTTAAGTCAAAATCTCTTTACTAGTCGAACAAAAAGGAAGCATTCAATCGAAAATACGTGATGTCGTTAACATGGAGAAAGTAGATTGATTCCATTTCACTGATTTGCTTAAAAAAAATTCGATTTTATTTCTTTTGTATTTTGTGGAATAAAATAACCGAGAAGCTAAAGATCTAATTTGGGAGGAATAGATTGAGCCATCAAATATCAAAAGAACTTAGTATAAGGATCAATTTAAAAGGATCAAAAGTATTGCAGACGATAAATCTTTTAATCTGATACGCTTAGAAGAAAACATCAGAAATTTGTACATTCATATTTTTTTTAAAAATACCTAAAATTGGTTTTAATTATTTATTTATTTTATAATTTATTCTAAAAAACTAATTTGAAATCCAAGCAATGCCTTCAAGTATTTAATTTCATTCAAAAATAATACTTCTAAGTCAATTTTTTTTTCTGAAACTGGCGATAGTAAAAATGACTGGGAGAATTATTTTTTGTGTCTATGTTTTAAAAAAAAGTGCAAAAGAGGCTTTTTAAAATTTGTAAAAAATGTTTTGTTAAATTATTTTTATTTAATTAAAAAATATATATAAAATATTTTTTATATTAAGCTTACTATGGAAGATATAAACGTCCTTTCTTTAAAAACATTTTCATATCAAAATATTATGTTTTGAATTTGATTTATTTAAATTATCTTACGAAAAGCAAAAATAACTGTTAAAGCAAATGTTTTGTAAATTTGGTTACAGAAAGGAGTATTTGTTTTATTTTAAAACCGTCGTTAAACAGCAGATCCAATTTTTCGGATTTACGACTACCAATGTTCAAATCTGTATCCTTGTAATTTTGAACCCAATCCAGAACACAAGGGAGCTCCTGGATCAAGTTCTTGAGAAATTTGTCTTCATGGAGGTCTCTTTGATGGAACTAACCCTCATTTGCGTTACATAGAGAGATAAAGCATGAAAACTTCGCATGGTTAGCCTTACGGCAAGGGGCCTGAGCCATGATCCGTTTACCACTGAGGATACTTTACGTCAGCACTGTGGTCGGTGCAAGTCGGATGCAGAATTCATATCAACCACCCATCGCTGTGATTCGAACCCGGTTCACCTCATTGGAAGGCGAACGCTCAATCCCCTGAGCCCACACGGCTCACACAGGAATATTAAAGAATTACAACGTTCCCATACTTAGTATGGGAACGTTGTATAATTCTTTAATATTCACATTAAAATTGATGAAAAATTGTAATTGTGATTCTTAATTATAAATTGTAAAATTGATTATTAATTATAAATTGTAAATCTTAAAAATTGTAATTCTTTAATATTCACATGATAATTGATCACATAAAAAAATGTTTTATTTTTGTTTTCAAAGGGCAACGCTTCCTGTCCTAGCGTAAAAAGCGCCTAAGCATTTAACGCGTATAAGAATTAAACGATTTTTTTTGTCATTTTCTTTTATGATTTATTATTATTTATATTACAATTCGTAGAATTCGCTGTAATTTGGCTATCTGTTTCATTTAAAAAGCTCGGATACTTTTTAAAGAGGTCGAGCAAGTTTTGAAGCATGTTTTTTACCAGTCTTTTTTAAAAGCAAAAACTTGTTATAGATTCTAAGAAACGATTATCGAGACGCTGTTTGAATCCCTGCTATAAGTGGTTGATTCAAGACCTGCTCCTCCATCGTATCAACCACAGTACTGACGTAAAATATCTCAGTGACAGACGTGTTAAGATCCCCTTGTCGTCGGGCTAACTGTATGAAGTTTTTGTGATTTTCCTCTTCATCTCACGCAAATACCATCCATTAGTTCCATCAAAAATTCATCCATGAAGGCTGATTTATCACATTAGATCCAATGAGTTCTGGGTTGGTTCAAAACTACAAAGTTACGAAGCTGAACAATAATAAACGTGAACTTAAAAATAGGTGGGTGGTTAGATGCCGGTTATAAATTAAAATGTAACTAAAAAAAACATTTATAAAAGCGTTGAAGCATAGAAAACGTCCCCAAATGCTTCTTCATGCAGAGTGTCGATAACACCGATTTTGCTTTTGCGTACTAATTCAGGATCCAAAACTACCAGATAGTATAAACTGCTAGAATAACTACTACTGAACCAAAACTACCAGATATAAACTATTACTAGATAAACTAATAGACCAAGTGGATGCAACCTTTTTAAAGCAATGAGATTGAGCATTGTTCTAAGCGATCTTGTGACCCAAGAATCAATTAAAAAAAAACATTGTCTAATAAATATCCATTCTTACTTAGAATACAGCAAAAATTTGAAGGTTCGAAATGAAAAAACACAGTGGTAAATATGTATATCTTTTTCGACGTGTTTAATACAAAAAAAATGTTCAAGATTTCTTGTTTTAAATAATTGTTTTTTTTTTTTAATTTAATATTTTAAAGGACATTAACAATTCCGTAGTCCTTCCACGATCGATACCCTCACTGAGAAAAAAAATATGGTCAAAACTACCAAAATATGGTAAATGTTATAATGTTCCTGGCTCCACGGGAAGACCAAAAAGCTTGGTAATTTTTAACCAAAGCGCTTTGGCAATGATTTCGATAAAATTAACAGTAAAATATAGTTTTATAATATGTGATGAAATTCGGTAATTATGCTCAAATTTGGCAAATTTATCGTGATACAATATAGCATGGCGTGAAAGAAATTCAATTAAATTTACTTTTCAATTTTACATTTTTTATGTGTAATATTGAATTCACGTATGCTTTATATGCAAAATAGAACAGTAACAAGAACTATAAATCTTAGAATAGAACAGTAAAAAGAACTATAAGCTTAAAAACTAGAATTTCCGGTAAGCCATTACCATATGAATGGAAAGATTACCTAATCAATGGCTTAAATACCGTATAATATGGCCTTAATAACAAACACTATGGGTATATTTTACCAGAAATTTCAATACCATATAGATTTACCAGATTTATTTCAATACGATAAATTTACCGGAATTTTTTCTTCCGCACATTATTTTAGAATACATGGGTTAAAAAATGATCTTAATTCTCGCTTTCTTAGTAGCTCTCAAGAAACATCGACATAGGAAACCACTGGTCTGGAACAAATGTAATAAAATAGAATATAAATAAATCTGAACAATACTAATGATTTTTCATGCTGTGCAGTAGTTATTACATTTTGACGGAAAGGAATTTAGCCCAATAAAACAATTAATTAGCGTTAATTCATATTGAATGATTATAATCTACACAGCAAATATTTTAAGTAGGAAAATAAATCCAAATACAATGCATTATTTAACAAAAAAAATCTACTGTGATTACGTTAATTAGATTTTTTCCCCTCAAGAATGTTTCATCATTAAGTAAATGAGCTTACCACTTCAGTTAGAAGCAAATATATTTTAAGACCAAAATCAATGAATTCTTTCTTAAAAATAGAATGATGAAGTTTAATAAAGGAATTAAGATAATTAGTGCATTTTTCAAACAAAATATCATTACGATAATTTATTTTATAGCACATTATATGAATGACTTATTTTTACTTAAATTCATAATTCCATTTACGTCATAAGGAAATCAATTAATTTATTTAATATCTTATTACTCATTTACACTGGTTATTTATACCAACGCTTTACAAACGCAAAAAATTGTGGATTGTTGCAAATACCATAGATGGTTAAATACATAATAAATGTAATTCGATGTAAAAAATAGATTTGAAAATTTAACAATAAAATTTTTAAAAAAATAAATAGAAAGTAATAAAAAATCTTTTGGCACTTCGCAGAAAAATCTAATAATTCTTAATATTAGTGCTCTCCACCCCTACTCGCTAATGCTCACCTACTCCAAAGATGCAGTCATATTTATTTAATTTTTGAATCATAATTATTTGCTTTTTCGTCGTTTAGTATAGTATTTTACCAATTTTAGCGCATGCAGAATAAAATTAGTTTGATTAAAAAGAAGTTTTAGTCATTATTTTCAATATTACTCGACTTATTATTAAACTTTTTTATGTCTGATAATAAAACTTCGTCTCATAATCATGATGAAAGAGAGAATACGAAAATGACATTTTTCAGTAGAATGAACTGAAAAAACTTGGAAATTGAATTTTTATTACTATTAAAAAGATATATTACTTTTACATCAATAAAAGAAAATTACGGCGTAATTGTTTGAGAAAAATTTATTTCCTACTGGCTTTGAAAGACTTTTCTTAATTTATTTTTAGTAGTTTTAAAAATATTAGCTCTTTATGACTTTTCTTTCTCTTTTTAATATATCCGAGACGTATTACCGACTTTAATCTTCTCTGAGGTTTGGAAAGGAATAAAATTTTATATATTCTTGAATTTCATACCGAGAATAGTTTTCAAATTATTTGATGTATTCCTTTTCAATGGGAAAAGTTTGAACAGCTAAAAATTCGAAGCGTAGATTTTATTCTTACCTTCTGAAGTCTTTATGAAATATTGACTGGATTATAATAAATTTGAAAATCAAACTTTTTAAAAAACTGCATAATTAGCTTGGTAGTTATAGTTGAAAAATGTTTTGTATTGATTACGATATGTTGGAGCATTGAAGAAGATAATTTGAAATGATATTTCAATTTAGCTTTAAACTTAAATCTTCATACTGAATTTATAAGCAAGTAAGTGTATGTAAACAGAGGTTTAAGTTAGTGCTTGAAACAACAATGTGAAATCGGAAAAATTTGAAAATTGCCTTTGAAATATTTAACAATTCGACATATTACATATATTTTATTCAAAACAGTTTGCTACACATATTATGTTTGTTGTTTATGTTGCACTGACTAAATATGACTAAAATAAAGAAAATCAATATTTAAGAGTTATTGAAGAAAATTCTGACAATTATGGAGAAACTGATGTTCAAGGAAATTTTAAAAGCTCAAAATTAATACAATTTCATATTTTCTGATTGTAAACTAATTATTTTGAATATTTAAATACTCATACACAGATTGCTGGTTTCTTATAAGTTCAAAACAAGCATTTTAAAAAAAGAAAGAAAGGAAAAGAAAAAAATCTACAAAAACAAGCACCAAAAATTTAAATGATTTCTTAATTCAATTCTAAACATCCATTATCCTTATTTTAAGTTGCAGAGAAATGAAAGTAGCAAATTATGTACTTTTGGGAAACAAAAATATAGTTATTTAGCTCGTTATTTCGTGGCAATCATTACATGAATTTCGATCACAATTTTCTTTGAATTTCGAATTGTATTTTATGATTTAAAATTTAATACGCACATTAAGACTTTCAATATCTTGTAAACCTGATAAGCTAACCCTAACCTATGATAGCTAAATAATTTTTCAAACTATTTGGGTAGCATTTATCATATTGGAACAACATTCCTTTATTTTAAACTAAAACAGAGAAAGTTTTCCTTCTAAAACAGTAAGTTTTTTAGTATGATTTTGTAACTAAATATTAACACTAATTTCTCTTTTCAAAAGTTGAAAATGCTTTTTCATACGTAAATATCCACTCAGATACATAATTTTTTAATATGTTACTTTCCCTTTTTTTCACTTATTTTTCTTTTTTAATATATTTATTTACTTCTAGTTCTGAAGCATTTTTATCATTTTTCAACTCAACAGTGTCTTAAATACCGATACTAATTGGGGTTTGTTTTAATTTCATTATAGTAAATTATAAATTGTTGTTGCAATAAATAATTTTGACAAATTATAAATCGTTTGAATATTCTTTTTATGATTGATGAAATGAAATCATTTAAGTAAATCACACTGATTTTTAAATCTGAAAAGATAAATTTTTCGCAAGAATTAAATTCTGTTCTAACACTTTTCTTGCCTTCACTTTTTCCGTCATCATCGGCGATATGTGACGCTATTTTATCTGGATTTCACTTTTTCATTTCTCTGATACTTCACTTCAATTCCGAAAAATGAAGAAAGAGATGGAGAAATCATTTTTAAGGAAATTGAAGGAGTTTAGAAAAAATAATCTGAAATATTAGGCAAGAAAGAAATCTTTGAAGTATTCATCGTGTAATTGTTTAAAAAAAAATTTCATTTCCTAACGCGTTTTTGAAGACCTTTCGATGTTTATTTTTATGGAAATAAAAAAAGGGAATTCTTTATAATGTTAACTTTTTGAAAAATCTAGTCATCATCTCAATACTTTTATTTTTAACAATCTGTAAAAATTGAATCTGAGTATATTATTAAATAAATTAAATTATCTACTATACATTTTATTAAAAGTTTTTGAAAAATTTACGAATGATCTGAATGGTATTTAAGGTATTTAGGATAGTTTAAACTTTTTGCAAATTCATTGAATTACTTTTTAAAAAAATAGTTTTTAAGGAAATAGTTCAAAAAAGTAATCTGAAACATTAGGCAAGGGAGAAAACTTGAAATATTCATTATTTAATTGTTCAATAAAAATTCACTTCCGAACGCGTTTTTGAACATTTTTTTTTTTATATATACTTTTATGGAAATGAGAAAGATTCCAAAATGTTACACCCTAATCATGTTTTTTTTTCTTTTTGAAAAATTTAGACATCATCTCAGCACTTCTGTTTTTAAAATTCTGTAAAAATTAAATCAGGGTATATCATTAAATAAATTAAGTTATCCATTATACACTTTATGAAAAGTTTTTCGACAAATTTACGAACCAACTGAATAATATTTAAAGTAGTATTTAAGAATGTTTAAATTTTTTTACAAAGTTACTTATTTGATTTTTAAAAGAAATTGTTTTTAAAGAAGTTGAAGGAGTTCAAAAAAAAATAATAATCTGCAACATTTGACAAGGAAGAAACTTGTATATATTCCGGAAATATCGTGGAATATATAAAAAGAAATATTCCGGATTGTGGAAAAGAAATTCATTTTCTAACACATTTTGAGTAGATATTTTGATGTTTATTTTTTGTGAACACAAGAAAATATATTCAAAAACTTGATGTTTTTTATTAAACTTTAATGGTTATCGCTAGATTTTATTTTTAATACCACGTGAGAATCAACGGAAATTTAAATATGTCATTAAATAAATGATTTATTATTCACATTATTAAACATTTTTGAAAAATTTGTAGAATAATTAAAATTTTAGCATAATATTTACATACATTTTGTTATTATTTTGACATCATCAACAAAATGACTATTTTTTTAAAAATAAAAATTGCAATGTGCTGGTAAAAGGATGTATTTCGAAATAAGTGTGTTTAGCTATTGAAGAACTTTAAGAAGTCCGTGCAGAACTCAGAAATATTAAAAATTTCAGAAGCCCTCAGGTGAACAGTGAAAAAAACTAATATTTCAAAACTTAACAGTAAATAAATTTCGAGATAAGATGTTGATAATAAATTGCTATATAAACTTTGAAGAAAAGTTTTAATATTCTAATAATCTCGCAAAGTTTTCGAAAAATATTTAGCAAGGAGATTTAATATCTTCTTTTATTAAGAAAAATTTATTTATTATTTTGCAACATATTAGTTTTTGCGTATAAAGTTGTAAAATTCCAACAACTCAGTTATCGGTTCTATTTACGTTTTTTTATTGTTTTTAGAAATTTTTAATTCAATAATTAAAAAAATTTTTTATATTGAAATTTCTGTTTTCATTAGGTATATTTAAAGAATGCACTGCTTTAAAACTTTTAATAATAAGATTAAGATGCTATTTTTTGAAAAAATATGTATGCTAAATAGTTACACTAAAAAGGATGTAACCGTAAGGCATAAAGAGAAATGTTTTCAACAATTCAATTCACCGTTAGAAATTTCAGTGAGCATTAAAACATAATCTCTCACAAACTTTCTGCGAGCTTGATATAATATTAGGGGGGTTGCTTACAAGATGCAACATAATCTCTTGCAAGCTTTTTGCAACCTTGATATAGTAATAGGGTTGGTTACAAGATACAATGCCCAAATTTTAAGAAAAATTGTTGAATTTAATACCTTATTAAAGTTATAGCTTATTTGTATAATATTATGGTTCAAAATATTGATATTATGGTTCAACATAGAATCGAGTTTTTTAAACGTATACCAGGATGCTCAAAGGATCTCCAAACAAATGAGCTCTGATTTCAACGATAGTGTTATATGCTAGGAAGGCATTCGTGAAAAGTCATTCCTCTCCCTTCAGTTATTATTAAAAAAAACTTTTAAAATTTTAAAGTTTTACCAGAAAAATAATTTCAGAAAATGCACCTAGTTTTCATCAAATTAGTATTAATTGAATTTTCAAATGAGCAGCGAAAGAGGTAACAAGATAAACAATAAAAATCATTTGTGTAAACCAGTATACATTGAAAGCAATTGTGGATTAAATCACGGTATAAAGTACTGACACTTTATGTGCATCATCCGTAAGATCAGTTTTATCGAAAAATCCATTTTTTCCATACAATATTATACCATAATTTGTCCATTAATGCTTATTTAATTAGAGTGATTCAATGATTCTACCGTAATTGTTACTGTAAAAATTGCAGTGTGTCCGTTTTTTTTTTTTTTTTTTTTTTTTTTTTTTTTTGTTTTTTTTTTTTTGCTCCATAGCATGTTCCAGTAAAAATAGATTCTTCTGTAAAATACACCGACATCCTAGGTGTCGATACTTTTTTTCCAGAATTTTTTTCAGTGTAGGCTTTTGTAAGTCTTTGAAATGCATAAGCAGAAATTTTTCCCAAACAAACTTTTATGTTAAATAATATCCTTCAAATCCCAATAAACTTTTTTCTCTGAAACTAAAATAAATTACCTATTTTTAGAATGCATACTTATTCGGAACAGGTAAAGAATATAAATTTAACCAAAAAAAGCTGTACTTCATTACAAGAATGCTTGTTTTTTCTGCCTAAGATGAGTAAATCCATCCCAATCGAAAGTGAGGAAGGAATGCTTAAGACGTTTCTTCTTTTCTTCTTGTCACTCTTAGTTGGCTGCAAACCAAAAACTAGATAGTTTCGTTGTTTAAAGACTCAGCAGGGGACTACTTCTTCAGTAAACTATTGTATATTTAGTGCTGAAATTATCTAACTGCACCTTCCTGACATCTAACAGACATAGAAAGAATGTATTTGAAAGAAAGAGAATCCGAGTAAAAAATAAACTCAAATGTTTCATTCTGTGTAAAGGAAACTTTTTCAGTGATTTTCAATATTATTATTATTGTTTTAATTAATGTAAATGAAAGAACGATGCCATTATTTGGTCAAGTGAAGCTTAACCGAATTAAATACAATAATTTTTCTTTCATAAAGTTTTCTCAAACCCTATATACGTAGATTAATGAGATATTTTAAAATTATGTAATTTATAATGTAATTTGTAAATGTAAGTAACTTGAACTTGGGAAAAATATTTTAAAAATAAAAGGGAAAAATTCAATGAAAAATAATTAAAAATAATATTAACACTAATTTGAGTAAGAACAAAATTTTAAATTCCGAACATTTTTTACTTTAGAAGTAATATTTATCATAACAACTTTGCAGAGAAATATTATATATTTGTGGTTGTGTTAATTACCACTATACTACAGCCCAAAGTTGTTAGTAAGCATAGATTTGTTAAATAAACTAAATAAATTAATTAAGATTTAACATATTTATTCACTTATGATAATTTCGTTATAAATGTAATGCTTTTAAAAAGTACAGTTTTACATTGTTTGAAATCTGTTAAGTATTATTCATTTTAATTATTTCATAAGCTAAATTTCTTACTTTAAGTTTATTATTACAATAAATTTATTTCATAATTCTTTCATTTAATAACTTAATTCAATAATTTAATAATTTAATTTTCTACATTTGATTATAAAGATTTTAGAAGATTAAGAAGTTGTTTTAAGCAACATAACTGATAATAGAACTCATAAACAGCATATATTCATAAACGTATTTCTACAATTTAATATTAAAGAGCTCTTCTTCCTGCTTCGCTTCACTCACGAACCCCCACGATTCCTTTGCAGTAATTTTTTTTTTAACAGTAACAGATTTTTACATCAAAATTAAAGTCTATTTCCTTAAATGATCTGAATATTTATTACATTAGTACAGATTCAGCTTCCAATTCTATTTAGACAAAATTTAAACCCAATAGTTTCTCTGGTTTTCCGTTGCAACTTCAGCCATAAATTTCTTTTTCAAATTCTTAAGTGATTTTTGATTGCGAAAAAAACACGTTAAATATTTTTTGCCAAAAGGATTATTTTGCAATACTGCTAAAAGTTAATATTACTTTCGAATTTCAATATTTTTTATGCACTATTTAAACTGCATTGATTAAACACAGTTTTATATAAAATGTTTTGCTAAAGTAAACGTAATTCTTAAAAAAGTCAATATAACGTAATTGCAGATCAATAGTTTTAAAACGGTGACGAAATATTCTTACACACTAATGTAGTATCATGGGGTTACTTCATAATTCAAAAAAGGAACTATACTTTTAGTTTAAATGCCTTTTGTTTTGAATAATTATCAAACTCTGAAATGTAATCATAATGAAGAATAATATGAATAAGGGATAGTAAATAAATAATACTCGTATATAGCATTTAATAAGGTATTAATAAATAATTTACAGCTAAAAATTTAGTTGTAAATGCTATTAACTTTATACTGATGACATAAAACTATATCTGAATTTTTTATGCTTATTGATGATCATATCACGTGATTTTCCAATCCAACGAGAAGACCCTAAACGGTGCATGACAAATGTCTTTTTATGATATAATTATTATTTTTTTATCTTTTTATGCGACTTGGAGTAAGTCCGATTGCTTATAAAATATACTTTGACTAAACTTTCTAAGTTTATATAAAAACATTTTTATGGCTGATTGTCGAATAAAACTTATATTATACGCAAACAAATTAAGCAATAAATAAACAAATTTTATATTTATGTTCATTATTGCTTCCTAATATTTAAGGATTATAAGTGAGTGTAATAAAATAAACAAATATGGAACATATGTTGGATATTTTATCAGTAGTTATTTCACTTAATTTTTTCAAGCAAATTCTTTTTTCGTTTCATTATTGAAATGATCCCGCAGAATTTTAAATCGATGGTTTCCTTTTAGTTTTAGCCTCATTGATTTTCATAAATTTATTGGAAAAGAAGACTTCTCTTGTTATGGAGAATTCGTCTTTTACGTAGTTCGGTTTTATATTTTACATCATAAGCTCATAACGTTTTCCAATAACGACAACTTCCTCATATTATGAATAAGTTTTGCATAATCAACAGTAAAAATAACTTAGCTTATAAACTATTCAATATGCTTAACTTGGCCAATATGAATTTAGCCAATAAATTTAAACTATTCTTATTAAATAATATTATTGTTATAAATTGTAGAAACATTCAGAACTGCACTTAAAATGTTCTAAAAATTAGTTATTGCATTTTTTCAGATTCGATAAAAGGTGTTTTTCTTATTTAAAAAAAATGCACCTGAAAATTATTAAATTAACTTTCCATCAAAGCAAAGCTTATAATAATAGTTTTGTGTTAAACAAACATGCTAATATACATTGTTGACCAAAAGTTAACACATTTTCACATTTATAAATTATGCTTAACTTTTGGAAATCAGGTACAATTAAAAATTATAATCTTCTAATTCTATTTTTAGGGTTGGTAAAATTTTACCTTAGCATTTCCAAAAATACCTTAAAAAAGTGCTGATTTGAACCGTTTCAGTTCAATTCAGTTCAAGTTATCGATGAACCTTCCTTAGTGGAGATGAAACAAATTATAAAAAATTACGTTTAATATCATCTAAGTCTGTAACATCATAATAATGGAATCAAAACTTTTTTAGAATGTAATGTTTTTTTTTAAATAAATTCAAACAACAACCTAAAGGAGGATATATATAATATATCTAACACAGACAGACACTTGTTTTGTTATAATAACAAATTACCATCATTAGTGTAGAGACACAAACTTTTCATGGTATTGCTCAGGATACTTGCTACATTATCGAAATTAGTATTTTGTCGACTATATTTTTTCGGTGCTTCTAAGTTGTTATCTCTCTATCTCAGCACCAAAGATGATATTTGTTATACTTACAAAACAGGCGTCTGCCTCTATCAATCACATTATTTATGATCATATTCGTTACTTTATAGTTTCGGCACTTATGTAGTTTCTTCTTATAGTTACGAATCAAACGTATATCTCTATTAAACACATTATTTATGATCATATACGTTACTTTTTACTTTTGGGACTGATAATGGTACCTATTATAGTTGCGAAACAAATATGCATCTACTAACCACATAATTTAAGATCATATACATTACTTTTTACTTCAGGTACTAACCATGGTACTAATTATAATTGCGAATCAAATATGTCTCGATTAACAATATAATTTATGATCATAATCGTTACTTTTTTTTTTGGTACTGATAATAGTTCTTAGTTGCGAAACAATATGTCTTTATTAACCACATTATTTATGATCATATACATTACTGTTTATTTTTCGTTCTGATAATGGTACTTATTATAATTACGAAACAAATATGTCTCGATTAACCATCTTTATAGTTACTTTTATCGTTACGTTTTTATTACTTTTCACTTTTGGTACTGATAATGGTACTTATTATAGTTGCAAAACAGACGACTATCTCCATTAACTACATTATTTATATTTATAAAAGTTACAGTTTACTTTCAGTCCTGAAGATGGTACTTATTATAGTTATAAAATAAGCGTATGTTTCTATTAACCTCATTATTTATGCCCCTATAAGTTACTTCTTATTTTCGGTATTAAAGATGATACTCAAGTGTCTGTCTCAATCAACAGCCATATTTATGCCTTCATACGTTACTTTTTTCTTTCTATACTGATAACAGTACTTACATTATAGTTACGAAATAAGCATCTAGTTCTATTAATCAATTTATTTATGCTCATCTACGTTACTAATTGTTATGCTCACATACGTTTTTAATTATTTATTTATACATTATTTATGCTCATATACATTTTTACTTTCGGTACTGATTATAGTACTTATTTCAGTTCCAAAATAAGCGTCTGCCTCTATCAACCGCATTATTTATGCTTGTATATATTCATTTTTGCTCGCGGTATAAATGTTATAGTTACAAAACAAACACCCGTTTCAATTAATCCCATTATTTATGATCAAATACATTATTTTTTTACTTTATTTAAAATGGCAGTATAAATGTTTAAGTGGCCAAATTATTTAAATATTTTTTTCTTCACATTATTAGCAAAGAGAAAATCTGCAATTGACTGCCATGGCTGCATGGTTTTTTCACGTTAGGGTAGAGCCTGCAAGTGATACTGTCAACTGCATGATTAATTTTATAACAATCATTCATTTTTCCTTATAACAACAGAAGGAAACTGTCAGTTTAATGATTGACAAATTAATATACACCCCTGCTACATAAATAAGGATAATTAACGCTACTAAGAGAAACAAAGTTTCAAACGCTCATACCGTGAACCATAAGTGCTCCGTGTCACTCTCTGACCTTAAAAATCTGCATTCGTTGTATCAAAGGGTTTAGGTTGGTGCCCTTTAACGGTGTACAATAAAGTTTAACCGAGCGAAACCAATGCCATTTTTCATCATCAACAAACCGGGTTTGTGGTTAGAAAGCGAAAAGCACTGTAGCGTGTAAATAGAATGATGTTTTGTCGACGACAATTTTTCTAATAAGTACAACTGATAAACATGCTCGAGTAGACATTGTCATCTAAAATGCGTTTATTATTTTCTTATCTAGCAGTCTTCACTTTTGAAAACGCTTTTGCCTTACAGCTGCTTCTTCGAAGGTTTTACAGTTATAAGATTTAACGCCTTTTAACAAACAATGTTTTTTGTCTTTTACTATTATGAGTTCGCAATTGCTATTCATTACTATTAGGTCAAGTTTTATTCATCCCTAATCTGCACCATAGCGTTCTGATTATGAAAAAGGCGCAGATGGGAATATTTATAAAAGCCACAATTTTTTTGGAAATGAAAAGCATTTGTGATAAAATCTTTTAATAAATAAAAAGTTCGGCTCAAAAGAAATCGTGCGTTATTGAAAATTACTCATACGTTTTGATAATTCTCATGAAGGAAAAAAAATATCGCCCAATTAGTGATTTAAAAAAAAAAAACTATGCAAGCTATTTGTCTGTTTTGGATGGTCGGAAAATCTTTTCCCCCAAGGTAGTATAGCTTAAAAGTAAAGCCTTGACGGGAGTTTAGTAAACTCAAAATGTGGCTTTTCTGTTTTTCTTGGTGATAGAGCGTTAAATAGCATCCTTAAGAACATTTCTCAGAAATAATAATTAGTTCATTGGAATGTTTTTAGGATGCTGTATTTATGATAGTATAATTTTGCCACTTTAGCAAAGTAGTTTTAATCGATACGTTTTATACTGAGCAATCTTCAATCTCTTATTTAATAAAATGCTTTGAAATTCCCGCCACCGATCTAGCGCCAGCGCATGATAGTTTCTATAGTAACATCCCGCACTGATGAGAAATCGGTAAAAAAAAGTGAAGTCGGAACGCCGTGCTAAAATTTTAAAAGAAGTTTTTTTTAAGATTATATGCTGCTCTTGTAATAAGTAAAAATAAATAAATTTATTTTAAAATCATTAAAAATATCGCCAAGATACAGAAAATACTATCATTCCAAGATATCAAGATACTGAATTATGTTTTCGAATACGCATGCTGTCGAATCGTGTAAAATTAAATAATTAAAAAGCACCCAAAAACTGTGAAGATATTAAGCGGTAGTCAAAAGTTAATCATAGTTCAAAAATGCGAAAATGTATAATATTATGCTAACGATTGGGCAGCAGTATGATATCTAGTATTAACTATTGGACCTCTGCAAGTGAATTCATTGTAGATTAAACGTGGCATTTGTCGATTCAGAAGCCAATCAAGTTCGACACGCACACGTGACGATGCTTTCAGGTATCCAATTAAATCTGATTTAAATCACATCGAGTGACATAATCACTTCACTTCTTCTAGAGTTGCAAGTATCCAAATTTAAATTACACATATATTTATTGAAACTTTATAATTTTGTAAAAGAACATATATTTTTTAGCTTTAAGCCTATAAATTCGTAAAAGATTGTTACGATTATTGGAGTATAGATCTCTTTTTATGTCTTTTCTATCTCATAACAATGCACCGGCAACAGTGAAAAAACCACTTTAGACCATTTATCTTTTTATGTTATAAGTAAAACAGAAAGTAAACATATTCTGTTTATTTTTTCTGAATTAATTTTGTGTTTATTTCATACAAAAAAACAAAACTATTTTCGTTAGTTTTATGGATGACCATTTAATTATTTTCAAAGAAGAAATATAATGAAATAAATATGCGCAAAATTTTTACAAATTGAAAAACATGCAATTTAAAACAAATTAGGAAAACTCTTCTCACCATGTTTCTTATCTCAAATAATCGAAAGTATTTATATAAATTGAAACTGTTTGCTTCATTTCACCCTAGGAAATATGAACTCAGCGCGAAAACTCAACGTCAGAAAAAGAAAAAGTTCTTTAATCATAAAGTAACTAAACAACTACCCGGAGGGCTCGAATAACATCGACTTAATAATGTTTAACGAAAAAAAAAAGAAAAAAGAACTTGTTTGCTGTTAGTTTGCTTCATGTTTTCTACCTTCAAAAAAAACATGATTTCCATTTGCAGCAAATAATAGATTTTTTTAGGCAATCGAAATATTCTTTTGCGTTAATAGTATTTTAGTTTTGTAAAATATTCTGAAACTTATTTCAAAAATAATATAGCTTTTTTTCTCTTTTTCTTTAAAAAAAAAAGTATTATTTCCTTCCGGTTTATTTTCCAATAGCTTTTTTTCGCTTTAAAGCTTTTTTTTAGTTTGTTTCATTTGTTCTAATAACCGTAAAAAAATTAAGCTTCTGTATTTAACAATTAAATTATTAAAGGAACAATGAAATTACTGTTCGTTAAATCTGTTATTCAACTTGTTTTCTATTGATTATGAACGCTTAAAAAAAATCACGGAGAAAATGAGTGCATATTAACTGTTTCCTTATTACTAAGTCTCGCTTAAGTTTTACGGACGAGTTTTAAACTGATAAGTATTTGTTCATCATAGAAAACACTTTCCAATTGAAAAAGAAAAGTGTTTGTGCAGCTGTTTCTTAAGTGAGAATTCTTTCAACGCAATTCCGAAAATTGACACCAAGAACCTCAAATAACAGTTCTAAGAATCATTTTCTTTGATTCTTTCATTTCCTTGATGCGGATTGATTAAGCATGTCGGCAATCAATAAAAGAATTATTGAAATAATCTTCTCGAAAACTCGTTAACAAAATACTTAATTAAAATATTCCAAATACTTTAAATAAGCTTTTATTGAAATAAGGCTCCTTTGTTTCGAATCCTTAGCAGAAAAATTTTTTGGAACCAAAGTATCTGTTAGAATTATTGTAACAATAGTAGTTACAATTAATATACTATTGCAGTTGAAATTATTGTATTGTAGCATACTATTATACACTATTTTAAATTGTGGAGCGGGATAAGCCCATTCAATTTAGTTTGATTAAAAAAGATGTTGTAAACTTATATAAAGAGTAAAGTTGAACCACATGTCACTGTTATTATGATCCAAAATGAATGGAAACTGTTCGATTTAGAATCTTTATTTGACTTCCAGAAAATTTGCCCTGTTTTTATAGTTCAAGTTTGCGATATTAGGACAGTTAATTATTATTTTTTTAGATCGTACTACACTCATTATATTGGTTTGTTTTCAAATCGCTAATCATTATTAAGCTTGTAAGAAGATCGTGAACAAAAATCTTAAAAATATCCAAAATCGAGAACTAGTTGAGTTGAGAACTAATTAAAGTGAAACTACTTAGTTTCAAATACGCTAACCGAAAAATAACTGGCCCAGAAATTAGCAACTGAACTCATATCTTCAGATGCGCCTATGTCTATAACTATTTTGAAAATTTGCACCGTTTTTATGGTTCAAATGGTTTTATGGTTTTCATGGCCCAACGTTAAACGTTATTGAAGTCATATCTACCTAGTTGCCTACGCCTGTAATTATTCTATTCAAATTACCTATGTCTGTAAACAGTACGTCAACAAATCCAGTACGTCCGGTTACCATGGTGCAAAAACGAACCGAAGTCAAACAACCAGTGTCTTAGCAAAATTTAACGTATAAGAAAAAATAGTCTAATTTTTTCTACCACTTTCCATTCCATAACATGTTGGATCCTAAAATTTGGTCCTATTTCCAAGAAATTTTGCATTTTTATTGATTCCTGCTCTGCAAAAAATGATTTTCAAAAATTGAGTAAAAATTTGTCGGAATAACTCTAAAATAAATATAGTAAAATTTAAAAAGCCCACGTACTCATTATTAAGAATAGTGATATACTCAAATATGCTTGCTGATTCATATGTATATGCTGTTTCAATTTTGAGCATGGTACTATACTCAATAATGAGTAAATGGAGTTTTCAGATTCGACAATATTTGTTTTAGAGCTATTTAGACAATTTTTTCATGATTTTGAGAAACTCTTTTTTTTACAGTGTGTCTATAACTATTTTATCCGATATATCTCCCCTATAACGATTATATCCTATTTGTCTTGGCCTTAATATATCTATGATTTTTAATTTTTTCTTTCATTTTTTTAAAGTTAAATCACGCATACTTTCAGAAATATTATTTTAATGAGTATAATGTATGCAATTTATTTCATAAAAAAAATTTCTTCTTTTTTATCTATCAAATTAGTGTCAAAATAACTTGAAACAAACTTTGAAAAATCACGTTGACCATGAATATGGAGTTGTTTAATTTCAATTGCTTTTAAAAATAAAAATCGAAAAACAATTTCAATTTTTTTTTTACTTTCGCAGGTAAAATTCAATGTGAAGGTGAGTGAAAAAGTGAAGGTAAAATTCAATGATGTAGAAAAACCTATTGTTACAGTTGTGTAAAATTTAAAAACTGATTTGCTTCAATATCACGGAAAACACCGTGTTTCTTTGTCACTTTGTCACTCCGAGAACATAAAGAAAAAGAGAAGCCAAATTTCGCACGAAATTCCGTAAAACAGATTAAAATCAGGTTTTGTGACAATGCTTATTCAGAAATAAGCTTTGAATAATATTCCGAGAAAAAAAATAACTTTCCGTATCAGTGATTTCGTTTATCTTTTTCTTGAAAAAATACATAGAAAACAATATAATGTCGCCAATAGTCATCGCCATAAATTGTTTTCATGCTTCAATTGGAGCTGTGTAGCATTCATTTTATTTTTGAATGAAACTTAATATGTTACACGATTTAACATTTATGTTAACATATGGAAATTTTGTGTAAGATGGAAAAAAGTCTTCGTATTCGTGTAATATAATGAAACGAACCGAAATAAAATTAACCTTAAATACAGAAAGCATTTCTTTTTATTAATGCCTGTGATAAATCCTATTTCATTTTATTAACCTCAAGTATATTTGGTGAAATAAATAATATAATTAAAATTAAATTATATAATTAAGTGACTTTAAAGTGATAGGCTGTTAATGTAGAACAAAGTATTGAAAAACTTACGCTTTTATTTATCATTCTCTACTCAATGAAATTGGATTAAATCAGGATACTTTTTCCCTTGACTATATGGTTATAAAATAAATAATACTAAACAATAATAATACTAAAAAAATTAAATGAATTAAAAAAATTTTATTTTTTATTAACATGAATTTTTTTTAAATATTTTGCAGTTTGATATTATTTTATACTCCAATCTTAACATCCGTTGGCTTTAAATTCATATTTGTGGCCTATTAACACTATTCTAAATGAACTAAAATTATTTCTTTTGCAAATCATTAATTTTTTATTAAGCTGCCAATTAATTCCTTTTTTAGGGGGAATTCAAATTACTTCAGAGAAAGAAAAGAATTAATGTAAAAAAATTACCATGGTTAATAAATTAGATTAAGTCAAATTTTACCTCTCAGGCTATAATGAGATGAGCTTTAATACATTTTTTGCAGAAATCCCAAGAAACTATAAAACACGCTCCCAAGTTAATTACAGAAAATAATAGAATTTGATTTCCGATTTGCTCCATAAAATGTTTGCTTATCGAAAAAAAAGGCTAACAGATTTACTGCATGCAAGAATATTTTTTTAATAAAAAATAGAAAAAGTTTATCTTAAAAGACATCAAATTTAAGTTATCTAGCAAAAGAAAACCTATAAAAATAAATAAAAAAAAGAAATATAATAAAGAAACACGATTCATTTAAGTAATTATTAAACTTTTTTTATCCCCTTTTTTTAATAGAGTTTATCATGAAATAAAACTGCTGGAAGCTTCAAAATATTGTTGCATTAGTGTTAAATTTAACTATGTAAAAAGAGAACTTTTCTAATTTACAACAATTTAATCTTTAATGGAAAGGCACAATTCAAATAAGCAAAAACTAAATTAAAATGGATTAGAATTATGTATAATCGAATTTTTTAGATTCATGCAATTTGACTATTTTTTGAAAAGTGAAATAAGTTTAATTTCCAAAAAAAAAAATTTAATTCAATACCCATTTAATAACTATAAACATTGAGTATATGAAAGATTTGTGACAATAAAATGATTAACCATACGTATTTTCAAATCGTTCAGGAGGCGACAAGCATTTGAATCACTGCGATGGCAGGTTGATTTGAATTCTGCTCAGCACACATGGACGCAGTGCTGACGTAAAATATCTTCAGTGGTGGACGCATCTCTTTGCCATTGGACTAATCCAGGATGGTTTTCATGGTTTTCCTCTTCGCGTAACGCAAATACGTATGAATTCTATGAAAAATTCTTTGACGAAAGATAGCTTATCCAAATGCTTAATCCAAGAGTTTTCTTCTCTTCTAGGTTCGGTTCAAAATTACAAGGTTATGGAGTTGAACATCAATAGTCGCAAACCCACAAATTACTCTACTGCTCAACGCTAGTTATAAAATAAAATATAAAGTTATATTACGACGTATCTATGTATGAAAATTTTAATATTTATTAATTCAATCAATTAAGTTCGTTTAAATAAATAAAAACCTTGCAATAGTCACTCTACAACGGAAAATTAGAGACATATGAAAGAAAGGGGGGAGGAAGAAAATAATAGTAAAATAAAAAAACAACTGGGGGGGAGGGAAGGATAAAACAAATTTTAAAAATTCGGAAAATGAAAGATATATTCTTTTCATCAGCCCACACGATTATATCCGCATTTGAAACTTATCGTTTTCCTTCATTTTCTTAGTGGTTTTTTATATTTATTTACTTTGTTATATATATATATATATTGANTTATTAATAATATCAATAATATTATTATAATATGCATTATTATATAATATTAGCTATATATATCAACAACCCGGATGAGAATAAAACTCTTTCATTGTGTCTACTACGATAGAGACAATTTAAAAGAGCTCAGTTACTTTTCACATTCAACAAATCGGCATTGAAGAATGTAAATGTCCCTCAAGAATTGAACATAAGTCTAACATCGTCTTAAGAAGAGCAAATTACCAGACAAAGAAGTGTGCATGAAACTACCTGGTCACGGTTGATTACCGTGGCATTGTATACTAAAAGATGAAGCACTTTTATACTCAAGTTTAAGACAGACCTTCTTAACATCCGTCTTTTGTTATCTATTTCGAAATCTTTTATATTTTAGTTATGCGAAGATTAAAAGATTCGTTACATGATGTTTAGTTTAAGTTGCTCGGTTAAATAAGTTTTATTTAACTATGAATTGGTTTAAAACCATGTTTAATGCAGATCAATTCATTAGAGATTTTTTTTCCGTATAATTTAGTGCCTATAAATTCTAGTTTATTTCCCGATTTTAGAAATGTATATACTAGAAATTTCGATTATTTTCTTAAAATTATGCTGGAACAAGAATTATGAATGAATACTAAGAAAATATTTGAATGCGTGAAATAAATTTATTTCCATCTTCTTTAAAATTTACTGATTTTTTATAAGTTAGTATTATATCGAATAGTAATACAATCTAAAAATTATTCCCCTTAAACAGGAAAGGAATAGGACTTTTTAAAAAAAATAATAACCCCAAAGGTTACTAATAGTCTATAGAAATATTATTCTTAACTATTCTTTGTATCTTTTAACATAGCTACTGATTTCATCTTGAAATTTACTGAAACTCAATAATGTGGTGCAACTTTGAAAGTTAAACAAATATCGTTCTTCTTAGACTTGATGTCAAGATACCATTGTTCTACGTGAACAGAAAAATGATTAATTCAACACTTCATTAAAAACAAGACTTAGGATTAAGGCTCCACAGTTTCGTAACTAACGACATGATCGTTGCAATGGTGTCAGCATTGCACACCGACTACCTTTACTTCTCAGACACCCTGGTAATCATCGATAATCAGTCGCTGGTTGACTTCAAACCGCCACCGGGGTTCAGTATCCAGTTCTTCATAATGGTAGTACCTTAACCACTGAGTTTTATAGTGGCTCTAATAAAACATTAAGGTTAGAGTCCATTTGCACCGTATTATGGTTCTATGTACTTTTATAGCTCTGTTTCGAAATTTTTTTCTACCCGACATGATACGAAAAAAAAACATAATATATGATAATATTTATTATATTTTTTGAATGTATGGTGATAAAATCTGATAATAAAATATGGTAATTACAATAATAATGATATATGATAATTATAATAATATATGATAACTATATATTATAATTATAATGATAACTCTTATTATTATTTTATTGTTATTCTATAATTCTTTTAAGGTGCAAGCAATCAATGTTACGGTTAACTTTTGCGCCGATTTTCGCAAGAGTGTAATTACAATCTTGGGGCATTTAAAATGCCACGTAACAAGCCACTTTAACAAGTTTCAATCGAAATATAAAATCATTTTCTAAAATATTGTTCGAAATCAATTGCTAAATAATTAAAAACTTTTAAAAGGGCACTTTTTAATCATTTGACAAGGCTTAAATATTTTATACAAGATAATTTCCAAAATTCATTTAATTTTAATATGATATAAATGCTTCCGTTCTAAAAATTACATTGCAAATTTATTTGAGAAACTTTCTATCACATGGCTCAGTCCTTCTATGTTCAGAGTAATTTTTGTTGGTCACCAAATTCAAGTCAACTGTGCATATTTATCATATAACTTTAGCTTAGCACAAATGCTTAATTACCAGTAAAATAGTTTCAAAGAAACAATACAGTAATTACTATGCCTTTTTCTGCGTAATACAATCCCAAAGCCAACCATCTACTAAATATATAACCTGCGTTAAACCATAATGTCAAACACATTTACTGAAGTCTTATTAAGGTGCTAAATTAAGCATGTTTCTATTCAACTTGAACAATAACACACGGAGAAAAAAAAATCTGATGAAACTACCGTGCTGTATAATAAAGACATTACTAGTAAAAAACATTTCTAGTAATAAAGCCAGAATATATGGTATTTAATCATTCTGTATCATTTTATTAAAAAAATTATAGTTCTAATTACCACACATTTAGTAACAAATACGAAACTGATAAGTAAATTTAACTGAATAAACGATTTTTAAGACACACTTTAAAGTATCAGAAAAATTTACCGAATTCTACCACATTTCCCGAATTTCAACACAAATTATGAAACAATAATTGATCATTAATTTTACCAAAATCATTACCAAAGCTCTCCGCTAAAAATTACCGTGCTTTTTGGTGTTTCCATAGAGCCAGTAGCTTTTTAAATTCTAACATAGTTATGTAGTTTTGACCTTCCTTTTTTCAGTGTATGAAGCAATCGAAGTTTAGATGCATAATATTACGCAATGACAACTTTGTACCTTTTTAGTGCAGTAGTTGTATTTAATTTGATTGATATTAGTACCATCCAAAATTTCGAATAGAATATGTTTGACTTTTTTTATCTTCAATATACTTCTTCTTTAAATCTTTTAAAAGCATGTATTATTTTTTAATCACGCCTATGAATTGCAAAAACCAGACGCCTTGAACTACCTGACAATTCAAATTCAAGAACCGTGTAATTATGCTTTGTAGTTTTTTTATAATATAAAGCTTTCAAACTTTTTTTAATTATAGTATTTACAAATGTTTCCAACATTTTCCAATTACTTCTGTTATTTTTATGCTTGATTTAACTATATTTACCATTGTTTATGTATAAGCACTTTTTTATTACAATAATAATAATAAACGTCAAAATGACTAGAGGCGATGACTTATGACTGTCAGCTTATCAACAATCAATTTTCTTGAAAACAAATGAATCATATAATGGTAGTTGTTACAACATCATGAAGAACACTTCAAGACTACATTTTGTTTAGATACAAATACTTTCATTCCTTTTGGAATGAAATAAAATCTAATTTATTTCGTGCCAACGCTGCTATTCTTGACTTATTTTCAGTTCTATTTCTCAAGTGCATAGAAAACTATGCAGTCTCTGGCCAAATTATTAGACGCACTATAAGATTCTATGTAAAATCTTAAATATCAGTTGAAACTATACAGCTTTATTGTTTTTACTCGGCTTAAACCGGTTTGCACTTCCTTACGTTCGTGTATCAATTGGATAAATTAGACAATATATTATATAAACATCTATATTATATAAAACGCTAATACGTACGTATGTTTCAATAAAACCGATGATATTTCTTTTCTCGCATTGGCAACAGTTTTCATTTTTAATTGTAAACGTTTTGTACAAATCTCTAAACTTTTTTTCGTATTTATCCACATAATCAAGAAGTTATGAACTCAATACTTAAACACATTAACATTTGTCTTCGATTCTCACCGAATTCTAAATGTTTGCAATTTCAAATTAATATTGAAATGTACAGGTTTAGAATTTTCCGCAGTGAAAAGTTTTCGGAGCTTCAGTATTCAAAATAAGTATACAAAAGCTAGGCTTTAAGAACGTATCCAATGAGCGAGCAAAGCGAGCATCGGATTGCAATCCGAAATGAACTGCGGAAGCAGTTCCGGGAGTTGGCGAGCGCCAGCGAGCAGGGTGCGAAGCCTCCTTGTAGAATATTTATTATATCAGATATTATATTAGTATATTATAATAATTAGACCAAATTATTATGAGCACTGTAGTCTTTTATTAATTACATGTTTTGCACGAGTTTACATGCAATACTTTTAAAGTTAAACACGCATGTAATGGGTTTTTATTCAGGGGATTTTTATGTACTTCCTTTTTGTATTTATTTTTAACGTATTGCATTACAATGTTCACAAATTGATACAAAAAACTAAACAAATGCAAACCAGTTTCAGCGGCGTGATAACCATAAAGGTGTATAGTGTCACCTAATAATTAAGATTTTACATAGAATCTTAAAATGCGTCTAATAAAAAAAAAATTCCCCCCCCCCTTTTTTTTTTTTTTTAAAAAAACAAATATAACTTTATTGAGAACAAAAACACATAAATACAAAGAATATATATTCGTCGTCAAGAGGAAAATCTTGTCCAGGCGACAAAGAAAAGTAATACAATAAATTTAAAACAGAAAAAAAAGGGGGGGTATTACAATCATAAATTATTTTGCTCATCATAAGACGTTATATGTTGTTGAACACTGTAATAATAGAAAACAAAAAAAATGCATAAAACTATATATATAAAATAAATAAATAAATAAATAAAAAATAGCAAAGGTAACATAAGAAATTCATTTGGATTGGCACAAGACTGGTATAAAAAATCAAATGCTTCCTTTAAAGTGAAAAATAGAGATCTAAATCGTCAATGTTCATCACAAATTGAAATAAAGCACGCTTAAAAGAAGAATATATTTTGATGTTTTGCAACTGAAATGGTAATTTATTATATAATTTAGGTGCTAAGTAAAAAAACTGTTTTCGTGAAATTTCTTTTGTAAAGAGGGGAATCTCATACATTTCAGTTGGTCTCCTTTCAGACACATTAGTTTTTAATTTGCATATTAATTTATTGTATATTAATTTGGCAACTGTATATTATTTTTACCTTGAATTAGAAGTAAATATGTCAAACATTAATCTTATTTTATTAGGAAATAAGATGCTTTATTAGATTTATTAGAAATAGTATTTTATTAGAAATATATGCTTTACTTTTCCATTAATTTAAGATAAGAGCTAAAATTCAGTTAAATAAAGACTTCCTGCATTCAGGTTTTATGATTCATATTGAAAGTAAAGCACCCACCAACTCTCAAAAAGGTCATCACTTTTTTACTGGTAGCTGTATTGACATAAGGTTGGGTTCCAAACTAAAGCTTTAGTCAAAGTCAAGTTCAAATGCATAGTTTCATGTTATTCACCTTCTTTTTGGTAGCTGCGTCATAAAATGCATTTAAATATCAGAATCGATATTTTCACCCTAATAACCATTATTAAATCATTTTCCCGTGACATAATTACATACAATAAAATAGCTATTATTTATTTATGCTAAACATTATTTTATATTCATTGCTAACAATAACTAATATTTATTAATTTGTTACTAATATTAATTAGTAAATTTCATTAACTACTTATAATTAATTTATAATAATTTAATTTAGTATTATTGTTTTTGAATTATAGTTTATAAATTATTATTTATAAATTGAGCATTACTGTTCATTAATTAGTTATAAACAAATTATATTTATAGCAAAATTATTATAACTTAAATTTATTGTCATTTCTTTAAAAATATATTTATTAACAACATTTATGTAATATTATTCTTATTATTTACAAATTCTCACTAAAACAGCTATGAAGGTATTTAAAAAAAATAGTAAACTAACTTAAATAACTTTAAAAAAATTCGTAAACAAATTTTCTATACAATACTTCGCATAAGATTTTAAAAGTCACGAGCAGTTAACAGAAAAAGAAATCATTATACAATCTGGTAAGGATGGTATTTAGCAGTTACTTAAGAGTAGTAAATAGTTAAACATTTTATCTATACAATTAAATAATAGTGAAAGATTTTTTATTTGTAAGTATTTACAACAAGTATATGTAACAGAGATATTTAAAAATGTTAAAAAAAAAAATTTTTTTAGTTAGAAGGAAAAAAAGGATGGTATTTTTTAAACTATTCCTTACAAATCAATCATAAGTAAGAGTTTCTCCTCCTTGAAGCAGCCGAATACAAATATTCATAATTGTGTTGCAGTCATTTATTGCTTTTTTTTAGATAAATAACTTTATAAATCAAAATCAAAATTTATTCAATTAAACAATATTAAAATATTTTATTCCATTCATACATACTTTGTTTCCCTTATTTAGTATTCGATTCAGTTAGGATAAAATTTAAACCTAAATATTTTGTTCTATTACCATTACAATTCATTCCCCAAATCTGTTTCCGAAATTTTGATTTAATTTTTAGTTACCATAAGAACTCGTCATTTACTCGTTGTTTGCCCGTTACTCGTTTTTTACTCATTGCTCGTTTATTTTTCTCCAAAAAAATTAATTTAGCACTAGAATATTTCAAATATTTCTTTGCAATTTTTAAAAAATTACATCGTAATTATTATTTCTATTACATGTGTTGACTGAACATAGCATGACTTATTTGCCGTTTAATCATTGTAAGGAAATAACTCAATATTTTTATCATGAAATGTTGCGTAATAAGGTAATTCCATATTTACTTTATAGTATTATAATAAAACACCACATTTAGATTCAATTCTTTGATTTATTTGAAAAAAGATTGCCACGATTATTACTTTACAATTTAATAAAAATAAAAATAAATGACAAAAAAATTTTATTCTAATTAGTATAATGGTTCAAAGATAACTTTAACAAATGTGTTCTAAATTTATCTATAATCAAAATAGAATAGTGTGAAAAAAAACTTTAAGAGAAAACTAAATTTACAGGTAAGCAACTTTTATTAATTTTATGTTGGTGGTAGTAAAAAATTATTGGTTCTTTTTTGTCAATTTAGAATCCAATCTATAAATTTTTCTATTCAATAACAATGCACCGAGAACGGTGGGAAACGGTTTTAAACTATTTTCTTTTCCGAGTTATATTGAGATATTCATTAAATTTTCCACATCAGAATTTATTCTTGCGTAATATTATAATGTACACTGACGAGAATATACAAGAGTGAAATTAGGTTCTTTAGTATTATCCCGACGACCTGCCAACTCTTGCCGATACCTATGGCGCTAGTTTTTAGGTTTGGCACTAGTTTTTACAAAATAATTTCGCATCCCTTTACATTGCACAGCCATTGCTTATCAGTTTTGATATACAACGCCATATCGTGGCCATTAATGCACATTTTCTTAGAAGAAATAATTCCATACTCTTGAAAATATGCCACTGCACACTCTTCGGTGCTAGGCAAATCCGAAATTCGAATCATTTTGCAGCGGAGTGAAAAAAACAGTATATTTCAACAAGCTAAAGAAAACTAACTCGCGTATTCAAGGTCGCATGATGTTGACTATAGTTTGTCTAACGTAAGAACTCCCCTTGACATTCGTCTGGAACCGTGGCGGTGACTTTGGAATCGAGGTATAACTATTTCAAGTGAGGGTGTCGGGTCATTGCTTAGGACAGGTTTTGTGTCGGGGCAGCGAGAAAAATGGAATCTTTTTCTTCCGTCTACTGTGCTAGCCCTAAATTACCCTCCCTGAAATGCTCTATTCTTGTTTCCATAGCAGCAGACGGCCTCAGACTTTGTAGTGGGGGGATTTCTGACCGTAGACAAACTGTAGATACGTCACGGTTACTGGCGCAGAAGTTACCTTTTGGCGATAATATCGGGTTTGGATAAAATGGTTGACGGAATAATCCCAAAGTGTCTCATTCCTCTTAGGGATTATTCCGGCCACCTGCCAACACTCGCCAAATCCCGTGGTAATCGTAAATCCCTTCTCAAACAGATAAATTGAGACAATACAGGATGACAAGATTAACAAGGGGGCAAGAAAATACATCATTTTTAGTAGTAGAAATGAAATCCTACAGTAGTAAAAGGGCAATCAGAAACATTTCAAAAATGAAAATATTAGATTTTTAGATCTACAGGATGACATGCAGAAGATTATAAGAGATAAGATTAAATGAGATGATTTTAAGAATATTCATAAATTGAAGAATTGTAAAATACGTTGAAAGTTGTTTAAGTGTGCTTTTATTACGTAAACGTACATTATTACTTGAACATTTAAAATTCTTATTTTAGGAGCTGGTTTACATGAACTCGTAAAGCGAGGAGCTGATGATGACCATAATTGGGGATATGAAAATAACAATGGTAAGTTTATATTTGCTATCTAAATTTATTTTAAGTCAAAACTCCTTCATTAAATATATGCTGAAAATGTTATTCTAAGCAGAAATTGTTGGGAACAGTATATTTTTAATTACATGGAGAAAGATATGTCACTTGCATTTTTGTTTGGGAAGCACTAAAGAAAAGAAAAAGGAATTTTAGTTGAGATAAGATATAATTTAACTTTTTTTTTTCAATTCTGTCAAATTTGAAGAATATGTATTCAAAATAATTACTAAATATTTTTTTGTAAATATATCCTAACATACAGTTCCTTAACAAATTATTCGACGCACTATAGATATCGACGAATATATCGACGCACTATAGATTCTATGTAAAATCTTAATTATCAGGGGATACTATACAGCTTTACTGTTTTTACGCTACTGAAACCGATTTGCACTTGTTCGCGTTCGTGTATCAATTTGTTAAATTAGACGATATATAATATAAATTCAACGATTGGGTAAATTGGACAATATATTACATAAATATAGAATATTTATTATATCAGGTATTATCTATATATATATTTCTCTTACACGGAGACAAAAAAAAGCTTCATTACAACTCCCCGAATGGCAACGCTAGAAATTCGACCAATGAATGCCGCTAAAAATGTCACATGCCAAATCTAGCTGAGGTGGATCAACATATACCGCTTTTAAAAATGGAAACTGAAATTTAAATTTATTTTAATGACTTAGTATTTACTAAAAAGATGTAATTTTTAAAAAAAAAATTGTTATATGGATTTGAATGATTGTTTTGAATTCTTGGAATTTTGTGCATTTGCAATGTTCCTAAGTTAGTAGCGAGCAAAGCGAGCTTGGTTTGCGAATCAAACCATATGAGATTGCGTACCAATTTTCGGGGGTTGGCGAGCGTTAGCGAGCAGGGGGCGCAGCCCACTAGTATTAGTATAATATAATAATTAGACCAAATTATATTATATATGCATTACTTTTATTATATATTATATATGCATTACTTTTATATTTAAGCATACCTGCAACGGGTCTTTATTCAAGAGATTTTGTATATACTTTCCACTTGTATTTATTTTTAACGTATCGCATTACAATGTAAACCAATTGATAGACGAATGTAAACAAGTGCAAACCGGTTTCAGTGGCGAAAAACAATAAAGCTGTGTAGTATCACCTGATAATTAAGATTTTACATAGAATCTTACAGTGCGTCGAATAATTTGGACAGGGATTGTATATACTAAGATCGAATTCATTCATTGTGACTTATGAAATGATTCATCATGTCATGGAACAGTTTAACATGGGTTCGAGAACCATTTTAGCATTACCGAAAAACTAATCTCAGTTCAATCAAATGAGAAAGGGGCGAAATTTTCAATCAACAAAATTATTCAAATATATACCGGTAGTAAGTACAACTGACACTGATTAGGCTTCAATTCCTAATGCAGTTTTTATGCATTGCTTTGTTTTAAGTTGTTAGTATTAACTACAAACTAGAAACTTTCTCCAGTCATCGCAGTTCCTTGTCAGTTTGAAAATACAGTTAAAAAAACAAATCTCCTTGTGCGAATTAGGAAACATTATTTTGAATGATCTCCACACAGTAAAACTAATAATGGTTTTAAATTAGCATTGATAGTGAAAGAATACCCATAGAAACTATTTGCTTTGCAACTTATGATTTTTGTTGTTGTAAGCAATGCACTATTCAAATCATAATTCCAACATCAAAAATATGTTATCCATACTTCATTGTTTTCAGAGTATCTAGACCTCTGTAGTAACTATAAATGGCCACTTTTTCCACTTGTCGCCATATTTTTAAAATAGAATTGTGTCACCTCTTAATTCATATTGTCACGTAGAATGAATATGAATCTGTCCAGAAAGTTGAAGAGATTTATTGAAAACCTTCAAACGTACAAGGAACAAAGTAACTTGAAACACCTGGTCTTTTATAGGAATAAATAACGGAACGGGAAATGATAAATTAGAACATTCTAGAAACTTCTAGAAGATACAGAAATAGTAAATTAAAGCTTATGTTACATCTATAGGGTTTTTCATTTTCTTCGAGTTCTGAAGATCGAACTCGGTGCCTTGTCCCTCCGGGACGACAATATAACATAGTGATAGCAATCATGGTGACTATTTTGCTCGGTGTGATGAAAGTACTTTAAAATTATGGGAGCTTGTAGGTTTGGCTAGTTTGATCGTCGCGACAGCCATACTGTAATCGACACATGAAAGAAACTGAAAATTTAATTTTAACTAAAGTGAATCTGACTTTATTTGGAAAGTAAAAGAAGTTTTTATGGAAGTAGATACTCAGATAGCAAGATTGTAAAATCATTACATTAAAACACACTATTTGATTAATAAATTTAGAGGAATTGAAGCGACATTTTAAAAAAAAAAGCTTTTAAGCTTTGTTCTTTTGTTTCTTTTAATTGCTTAAAATATAAAGTTGATTTGAAGGCGAGCCATAATGTATGTTCCTTGGGGCAGGCAGCGATGTACTGTGCGTCAAAAAAAAAGCAGACAGACCCTGGATAACTTTTGATTTAATAATTGGATCCTCACGTTCAAGGACTCATTCTTAATGGTTCGAAGGGGTAACCTCAAATATGCAAACTAATTTGAGCAAACGATATTTTAAGTCACGGAATTAAACCCCAAAACACACTTTCTCGAATAAACATACCTTTTTTTCAACGGATTTAGATTTCTGATTCCAAAAATATAGGGGACAGCCGCAATCTGGGAAATGTGGTGTCAATAGTTTGGTTAAGAGAATTTATCTCGAGAACTTTTCTAGCGAGTAGAAAAAATTTTGTACACTTTCATAAAATTCGTTATCTAAAGATAATTCCATTAAAAAAAATAAGTATTAGTAAATAGTTAGTATTTTTTATTATTTTATTAAGTAATAGTCGAAAAAATTTAAATTCGAAGGTACAAAATTTTTTACATCATGTAATGTAATTATGTAATTTTACATAGAAAAATACAAAATTTGAGCGAAATCAGTGGAACAATTCCTGAGAAATCGAAATTTAAAGAAGTCGAGAAGTAAAGAATTTCTCATGAATTATTCCACTGATTTTGCTCAAATTTTGTATTTTGCCCTGTAAAATGACGTATTTCTCATATTTTAAAATGACGTAAATTGTGTACCCTAAAACACAAAAATATTAAATATCTATTAAATGTTATTTTTTGTGCGGTATTATCTTTGGATAAACGAATTTCATAGCAGTGTGCAAAACTTTTTCGCTTAAGAAGTTCACGAGATATGGTGAAACACACAAAAAGTAAAATTAACATTAAGAGGTCCAAACTTTGGGTCTCTCTCCTGACCAAACTTGGGATACCATCTTTCGCAGATTGTGGCCATCCCCTATATTTTTGGGATCTGAAATCTATTGAAAAAAGATATGTTTATTCAGAGAAGGTACGTTTTTGTGTGTGAATTCGCAATTTAAAATATCGTCTTCACCTTATTAATTTGCATATTTGTGGTTATCCTCTCGAACCATTAAGAACGAGTCCTAGAATGTGAAGATCCCATCATTTGATCAAAAGTTATTCAGGATGGTCTGTTTTTATTCCCGGCGCACTGTACATCTCTTAGTTGTCAGGAAAATAAATATCGAAAACTTAACTTTTTCTTCCAGACCGATAACAGCTTCCTGCAGTTGCTATATTTTCCATTACTGATGTTTTTAAACGCTTAAATTTAACTGGAACCTTCTTTCTCTAAGATTTTCAATTATATTCTCTCTCATGTTTTTTTCTAAATTATAAATTTATACTCAAAAATATTAGCAATTAATAGTATATTTAGATAGCTTTATCTGATGAGAAATTACTCAGAATTAAACGTTATACTCCTCACAGTTCCTTCCAGACTCATTAATGTTACAATTCTCGTTGGGCATGATGAGGCATCATACTCGTGGCATGCATAAATCAGGCTTATTCAAATCTGCTTCACCCTTCTACCTTTTCCAGTAGCTATTTACATTAGCCACATACGCTTTAACTGCTTCGATAATAAGAACACATTCATAATGCATTAAGTGTTGCTTTTGTTTGCAACACTTTTTATTATAGTTAGATATTTTTGCAACTTTTTTCAACTTTATTTTTAATACTACTGCTTTAAAATTACTTTATTATTCATGACTTCAAATTTGAAAGAAAAAGATCAGCAAGTAGTCAAAGTTTGCTTTTGAAAAAATTGTCTTGAAGTTATAAATTAAAATTCATGTAATTAAGAAAGCTACTGCACTTTTTGTATCTTTGCATGCATGTATAAAATAAACTTTCTTAAATTTTTAATCGGAATTTTTCGAAATAAAATTTTTCTTCTCTTTTGCGTGAAAACTTCTAAATTTTGCAACTGACTGAGGTAAAAATAAAATAACATTTATTTTATTAATTCAGTTTTTTTTCTCCTGCAATATTTTTTTCATTGTACATAGCTTTTATTGATTTTAATTTTGTCATTCAGTTCTTCAAAAATTCCTAACAGAACAAAAACAGCATTCAAGTAAAAGATGCTTGAAAAACCTTATTTTATTTAGTTGATAACTGAAAAAACTATGGTGTTCTTTTTTTCTTTTTGAGAGAGAGAGAGAAAGGTAGGGGTCAATTAATTAGCAAAATCTTATTACGCATCGATGAAAAACATTCTGTTTTACAAGAGTCTCAACTTAGAAGTACCTTAAGAACGATGGCCACATGTCAAAATTAGTTATAGTAACAATCAAGCCTCGAAAAAACTCAAAAATTTTACCCGTCCCCAAGGACTGCTTGTCCAACAATGTACCCGTCCTCCTTTGAAACTAACCCGTCGCTTCTAAATAAATAAAAATATAATTTTCTCTCATTTATTACAAGCATTTATATAAATTGCACAATGAATTAGTAGTTACTAGGATTACAATACTAGGATTGCATTATACGGTAATAAAATAAATACTAGGTTACTAATAGTAAAACCTAGTATTTCTATTATGAATTAATTTATTTCTTTGATGAAATAATTTAAATAACAACGGTTAAGTTATCTGCCAATTATCATGTCGATTTATCCGATGGTACTGCGTTTTTTAAATGAATCAAATATGATGTTTGCCAGTTCTACAATCAAGCCAAGGATTTACAGAGGTTTCTGCACAGAAATCTGAGAGAGGTTTTCCATTTAGGTAGATGTTCATAAATCCGTTTAACGCTTCTTGTTTAAGACCAGTAAGTAATGTGTTTTTATCTAAGTTTATTGCTGAAAAGCCCCTTTCAAACCGCTGCAGGACTCCCAGACAGAGAAAACATCAATTCCACCATATGTTGCTGTATTTCTAGATTGGAGAGTCATTTTAGAAGTAAGGCGCTAGACTCTTGTAAGATAACAAAAATTGAAAATGTATCACGAACATTAACGGAAAAATGGCCGTCCTCGCGGACGCTGGTTTCGAGAAATTTGTTGTCCGCGGAGAATTTTTGACCGCCGAGGACGGGCGGACGGGCGGTTTTTCGAGCCCTGGTAACAATGCTTATTTCATACATTTCTGTGACCACCATTAAATATTATTTAGCTAAAAAAAACATGCATATTCGGGCCGTATCCAAATTAGATACCTAAATGCTCAAGTTACATCTTAAAAAAGGAAATTCCTTTTTGCGTTAAAGTGAGTTTAATACGAATATTAAATTTTCATAAGATCCGCGAGAGCTTTGTTAAAATTTGCATAATCATAGCAGTCATGAGGCTATTGTGGATACGTCCACGCTAGCCTCTTGGGGGCATTTGTTTGATTAAGTTTATCAGCTAATTGAAGAAAAAAAAGCGAATCAAAAGTGCTTACTTAACTATGTAAGAAAGCATATTCATTCATGACATAATGTATCATATTACAAACAATGATTACAAATAGTCTGAAGTTGCAATTATAAAATAAATTAAGAATTTATTCATCTAGCTTAAAAACCTTGTTTTTTAGTTTGCAACTTTATAATCCCTATTTTTTTCGTGCTGTAGTAGCACTTTCTTTACGTTGCACTAGAGCTACTCAGATTGGCCATTGCCAACAGTCTGGGAAACATCCCTGAAGATTATCTGTATACATGCCATCACAATTTTGATTCTTGGTAGAGGGGATGACTCCCCCGCTTTTGTAGTCCCACCCACAAAATTGAGCACTTTTCGTTTGAACATAAAACGAAGGCTAATTTGTCATGCAACTGGAGATGAAAACGTAACATAGTTTCCACAAACTGCGAAAATTTACTGAGAAGGTGGTATATATACAATGGTTATCATAAATTATGGAAAAAATTATAGAAATAGCGATAACTCTCCCAAAAATAAGACAATCCCGATAAAATTTGAATATGTTGTCAAATAAGAGTTTTTAATTAAAACTGCGATATATAAATTAGCGTGATATATAAATTAGTCAGTATAAATTACTGCAATGGAAGGACGTCATCTGCAATGAGAATAAAATTGCACATTTGATCGCAAGCCGGCAAATTTTGCTGTGTTTCTAAACTTAGAAGTTCGAGATAGTCAATTTGTAGCAATAACCTCCACCCATCAATTCTCTGAAGAACTTAGATAGTGATCTATTGGAAGGCTAAAGACAGGACAAAGTCAAATACAGAAGCTGTCAAATGGCTCAATGTGAGTCCTTCTGTGGTTCAGAGACTCTGGTTTCATTTTCTAACCACAGGTTCGTCATTCAGAAGGTTCCTCCAAAGATGGCTAAATGTTGATGACCGATATATATCATTTTGTGCACGAAGGAATAGAACCACGAGTCAGTTCAAATCCTCTCTTAGTGCAGCAACCGTAAAATTGATGTCAACGTCTTCTATGCGTAGAAAGCTTCACGAACGTGGTACGTAAGCTAGGCGACTAGCCATTTGTGGGCCAATTTCGTCATGCCATAGAAGGGAACATTTGAGGTGGATGTAGAAACATGTCCACCGGACCAATGGAGGGTTGCTCTCTCCACATATGAGTTCAGATTTAGCCTCCAAAAAGATAGTAGGCGTTGTTTGATTTGGAGAGAACCTGGAACCCGATATCATCCATTAAACATTCGTGAAAAAGATGCATAGAAAGGAGGTAGAACATGCGTGTGGGTGGTATCTCTTCGGGTGAACGCACAGACCTGCATGTCTTTCCACGTAGAGCCGTGAACGCTCACAAGTATAGAGATGACATTCTTGATGTTCATGATGCCTACCCTTATGCAGGGCTCCGCGCAGGGCTCGTATCGTGGATAGTTGTCTTCAGCAGCAAACAATTCAGCACGTGAAGTGGCCTGTCAAGCATATTTAGGTCGCTTTAGAAAAATGCCCAGCGGTTCTCAATCCTCCTCCTCGGACCCTTTCCACGCTTTCATTTTTCAAGAAAAATAGCTCACACTTCCAACTGAACTGGTAGACCGCATAATTGAATGTATCACACATCGCTGTATGGCACTGTATTGCTGCCAGAGGTGATGTGAAGATACTTTTTCGATTCCAAACTGATACGACTGATTTATTTATTTCATACATATGCTAATTTCTGTATCACCATAATTGTCTGGTTAATAATTTTATACATTATTATGTGCACTATAATGTAATGTGCGTGTATGTATATATATAAAATTCCTAACAGAACAAAAACAGCATTCAAGTAAAAGNCCAAAAAATCGAAAGCCAAGGGATGAAACAGTCAAAGGTATATTTTAAAATAAAAATGCAATACATTAGTAAATACACCAATGGATTCATGATTGTTTCCCTAAGGGCAGAAATTTTTCATGCTCGAAAATATGTCAATTTTTATTTGACAAAATAATTTTATCGAAAATGAAATTGAAATTCACTTGATCTGGTGAGTTAGAATAGCTTAAATAAATCGTAGCAATAAATTTAGCTACATTCCATGCTCACACAAAAATGCTGATTTACAATATTTTGTATGCCCCCTATCAGAATGTTCAGAAAATTGCTATCGTTTATTCAACCTGAGCAGCTCTTTAAGAACTACTATTTTCCCTACTTTATATCTGGTGAAGGGAAGAAGCAATAAAGAAAGCTATTTGTAGAGGAGGTAATGATGGTGAATATGAGGAAATTAATGGAAAAGAAAGAAATGCAATTGATTGCAAGAATTTAGCTTTTGATGGCAGTGCAACAGGATATTACACTTAAGGCATTCTTCGCTTTTATTTAAATTTCGAATAGAATGAAAGATTGATATCTTAATTTATTAATAAAGTTTATTTTATACTAAATCTCCAACCAACTTTTAATGTATACACACACTTACCTATATTATATATATATATATATATATATTTAAAAAGCTTCAATTAATCTTTTTATGTTGTTTTTTTTCCGTAAATCCTTTCCTTAATTTATTATTATAATCAAAACACTTTTTCACACTTTTAAATTCACATCCTGTCCTGAAATCTATTTTTGGTTCAAGCATGCATTAATTAAAAGTAAGACATTTTTCCCTTTTCTCTTTGTGGGAATCGCGTGACCTATTTAATAAACCAATTAGAATTACTAAGATTTCCCTTTTTCCCTAGATCGAAGCATTTTACGGATTTTCCTTGCAAGATTTTCCCTAACATTTAGGCTGGAGCACGATGAAATTGCGGCTCTTTTTCTCTCTGGTCATTCATCTGAAAATGATTAAATAAATTTAAGTTGCTTAATTTTGAAATCCTGTGCCTGCTTTACTGCTCGGCCGACTGCCTTCTTTACATATATATATTTAAAGTTGGTTGGAGATTGAGCATAAAATAAGCAAGTAAAACTTGATTAACAAATCATTCCTTCTAAAACCTTTTAAGAATTATTTACACGCAAAGGTCGAAAAGGTGATATCCCTTAAAATAAATTACACTTCTAAAATTGGTTCAAATTTCAAAAAATGTTTAAAAAAAAGAAAAAATTACAAAATTATTGACCGTGTATAAACGTATAAAATTTGTAAAGATGTATCGAAACATAGAAACATAAGTTGACCTCAAAGTTTGTACGCAATAAAAAGTTGCTAAAATCTGCTTTTATCTTAAGAAAATTATAGTTTTTATTTTTAAATGTTCATCGGGTAAAACGAGGAGAAATTAAGAGATTTTGAAGATAATATAAAGAATGAAAATCCAAAATTTTCGAATTGCTTACATGTGCATTGAAAAACAATACAATTTCCGTGTAAAAAATGTTTCCGTGTACTATGTTGTAGAAATTTCAGAAATCTCTGAAGTACTTACCTGGAAACAATACTAAGAAACAGTTAAGCGTATAATAAAAAAAGAATCATTTCAGAAAATTTAAGCTTATTTCTATATTGTCTAAAATATCTTCAAATTTTTTGCTTCCCAACAAGTGTAACTGAAGTAGCTACAAGACTACCTAAAAATTTTTCTTTCTCCCATGTTTGGATGAAGCGCTTCTAAAAAAAATAAAATTCAAACAAATGTGTTAGCAAGAATCTACTCCCATATTCTAAAAGCAAATATGGACTTAATAATATCCATTTTTAACTTATAAATATTTACTAGTATGGTTTCATTAGCGCTGAAACGCTAATAAAACCATTATCGTGGTTTTATTAATAATTTATAAAGCCCCAGCTATTTATCGGGGAACTTAAAATCAATTTATCAATCATAATTGGTTTCTAGATTTAAAGTTTCATTTTATCCTCGCAAATTTTACTTCATTTTTATCATCACTCTTTATATGTATGTTCCACGAACGAAATTTTTTTTTAACATTAATTAAATTTTTATGAAGTGATATGTTTTTATTGATCACGTATTTTCATTTTAATTTTTGGAAATACTCATTTTCATTCATTTATATTTGTACTCTAAAACTGTGGACTTATTTTACTATTTAACTTTTTAATCGTTTTAGGACCAGAGTCTTGGCCGAAACGCTTCAAAAAATGTGGGGGCAACAGGCAGTCTCCAATACATATTAATACATCTACAGTAGACCTAAATGATGATTTAAACGAATTCGAATTTGATAATTTCGAAGACAATTTTGAGGATGCAGAAATTACAAACAATGGACATACAAGTAAGTACATTCAATATCAAATTTAAGTAACTCACAGAATAACAATTCACAATCTTTCAAATACTTACATTAATTTTGCTGTGAAATTCTGCACTGCGAAAAAAGTATGGTCAAAATTACCAGAATACGATAAAATTTGCCCTGTTTCTGGCTCTATGGGAACAGCAAAAAGCACGGTAATTTTTACTAAGGTGCTTTGGTAGTGACTTTTGATAAAATTAACAATAAAATATGATTTTAAGGTATGTCATGAAATTTGATGATTTTTTTCCTGATACCTAGTTGCACTGCATATATACCCTTATTTGGTTAAATTAACTTTTCAGTTCTGTATTTTTTACTGAGGTAATAAGAATCAAAATTTTGAAAACCAGAATTTCCGGTGAACTGCTATCATATGAACCGGAAACAATACCAAATAAATGGTTTGAAAACCGTATGTAATTGTTGTTGTTCTTTTCAAAAGAATTATGGGTTTTTTTTAAAACCAAAAATGTCTTTACCATACTGTACGGTAATTTTACTAGAATTTATCTCTCTGTGTTACTGTTAATTGTAAATTTAAATGGAAATTAATACAAACTGTTAGGATAAAATTATTAATTATGTACAATTAGAACAATTCTATTAGTTTTGCAGCAAGAATTCTGAAAATACCGTTTATCTATGAAAACAACATTAGAGCAACCAGAAGAAACCGTGTTATTTGAGAACTACATATAAATTTCATAAAAATAGAAGTTTTTTGAAAATCTGAAAGCTTGAATATTTATTTTTCAAGTGAGAACAATTAAAAAAAAGTAATAAATTATTTTACTTCCAAGAAATCTAACATTTTTGTACTAAAATCATAGCCAATTTCTTTCTCGAATAGACTTGCAATTTATTTAGAAAAATGGCAAATTTGCTTCGAAACATTGCACTCTCATATTAAATCTCACTGCTTAACTAATTAGTTAAAATTAATTATAATCAAGAAAGGCATTTAGAGTTTTTTTAATGCTAGCATAATCATAATTTTTAAAAGCTGTATTTGAACGTTCAGATAGATAGGCAAGCAATATATTATTTTGAACATTCCATGTCAGGAAGTAATTAAAAACAAAAACAAAATTGTCGTGCTTGGCATGGCATTTTAAAAACCTTCCTTCTGTTAGAACCAATTGTGACAAATATTGTTGAATTTGAACACCCCTTGCCTGTTGGCCTCTTGTCTGCCTAACCAATATATACAGTTTTCTTTTTGGGGATACCTTGAGTTTTCCGAGGGATAAAACGTTTTAAAGCATTTTCTTAAAAAGAAAACTGAGACTGTTGTTCAAAATATAAATTTCATATGCAAGGTGTTCCATAAAGACCCCTCTTAATATATATTTCAGAAGCCTTTTAGATAATAAAGAACAAAAACTACGCACATAAGGAGCGCCACAAAAAAATCGAAGTGAGAAATAACTGAAAACGGTTTCTAAACTATGACAGATTATTATGATGTGAAATAAAAGCAAACAAGGGATTAAAATCATCTCAAAATCATCCATTTCATTGAAGGATAAAGCTTAAAGGCGGCTTCTTACAAAAAGTAAGCGTATTCCAGTCTTTCTGGAAAAAGGAACTTGTTTTTGATTATAACAACCTCGCTCTTCTTGACCTTAATAAAGATGGGTCATAGTTTAGAAACGTGTTTCATTATTATTATTATTACTTCAATTTATTCATATTATTATCATTTCTTTTATTTATTTTTATTATTATTTATCGTCACTTTTCATTATTATTTATTTTAAAAAGTAAATACTAGTTATTTTCTCTCATATTACGCAAAGTTCTCTCCTGGACTTTTTATAAAAAAATTCCAAACATAATAATTGAGGGTGTCCATGACAGAGCACCCTGTGTAAATCCAGCATCACTTGACGCCCTTGTTCAATATTTTGCACCTTATACACATATTTTCAAATATTTTTTGGGAAGAAAATTTGATAACCCTTATGAATAATGGAATTCATAAATTAGTAATAGGTTGAAGGTTGAAAATCAAAATACTTTCCTTCCCCAATGTTTCATTCCTCTCTTTATTCTTTCAAATTCTACTGGAAAAAGAAGAAAAAAATATATACTCTCGTATTCTGAAAATCCGATCACGCAACGGAACAATATATGATTTCAAATTCCTTAGTAAGACAGGTGTGAAATATTGTTCGAAAGACAGATGACAAAAAAAGATCTTGGAGGTATTTTTTCGATTGTCTACACCACATAAAAAGGAAAATAATGAATTTTAAAATGGAAACATTTTAAAACCCGATAGAAAAAGTTATGAATAAATTTTTCAGCATCAATTGAATTGTTTGAGACAGATAAAAATATCTAACTTTTCCACTTCTTAGTTTTGAATCATAATATATATATATATGTAATAACAGGGATACATCCCTGTTATCAGTGTTGTATTTAGCTTGAAATAATGCAGCCGTAAGCCATCAGACGTTTTAAACAAGTTTATTTAAATGTAGGCTGGTATTGATAACAGTTCACATCCACACTCCCTACGGGAGGGGGATGGACAAGACTTCTGATAATTCCGGAACAGCTTATCAGGATCACATCATGATGAAAAAGGACACGCAAAACTAGTGTTCCTACGTTTTATACCAACACAGATTTGAGGTAAAAAGGCACACTTCGTACATTCCTTGAAACCTTACGCATTAAGGAAAATCATTTACTGCTTCCTAATATGGAAGTGAAAGAGGGAAAGATTCTAAAAATAACTCTTCCTTTGAAATATAAATCTATTTATATTTCAATGGTATGTTTTCAGCCTTGAATTCCCAAAATAGAATCTCTCTACGCTTATTCTTTAACAAAGACATTTTATGAAAACGAAAGAGTTTTAATTCTTTTATTAATACAAAAGTATTTAATTTTTGTATTACATCCCCCCAAAAAAAAATTTTTGGTAAGCCAAAATAAAAAAATT
>NC_092206.1:43622700-43627497 GCF_043381705.1 Parasteatoda tepidariorum
TTAACGACATAATCGTTATCGTATCGGTGAGTGAAAAAGCGCTCCGTTGCTGACCATGTATTTTACTTGACCCTATGTCGTTCGCCGACAATCGGATCCGTTTTGTCGTTATCGTGTCGTGTAATGAAAAAGCGCCCTTAGGTTCAAAAGAACGTTTTGGAAAATTTAATTTTTTATAACGATTTAACTGTGATAAATCATTAGGGAAAAAAAGTTTAAAAAAACTTAATTTTGTTTGCCGTCACTAGTTTAATTGACGTTTGAACCACGTCTATTTATTTGAAAAACATTTTAGATGCACGATAAATATAATACTATATCATAATTTTATACATAAAAAAAATATATAAACACAAGAAATACAATCTAACTCTTAATAATACTCTATTCCATTATTCAAAATAAAATATTTAGATTACTACTCATATCTAATATTACTAAAATATTTAATCATAACATTGAGAAAGAAAAAAAATGATAGAGGAAAAAAATATATATCTACATTCAATCCATTCCATTTGTCACACTTTTCTTTTGACCTTCATCTATTTTTCGTTGAAGAGAGACACAAAATATATCATTTTTCTTTTTTTCTTCGCAACGCGCACATTCACTTTTGTTTTCACTTTTTTAGCAAACAATTCTTATAAGAGACTAATTCATATTTGAACCAAAGTGAAATTTCTTTTTGAGCACTAATGAACATCAGAACTCGATGGATGGGACACTGTAGGGTCATCGGATGGGATACACATTACTGGTTTCAGGGGACAATCTCCAGCCAACTTCTCTTCTGAAAACGGCGAGGGAAAATCGTCCTTCCTTCCATCTACATAAGCATTTCAGACGCGACGAGGTACAAGTAGTACGGGTGGAAAATCGCCCTTCCTTCCTTCAACGCTTTTTTACTGCAGCAATTTTTTCCCCTGGTGGATGATGGAATGGGGAAAATTTCAACTTAGCAGTCAGCCAGACTACGTTACGCTTAGTTTCTGCGAGATAAAAAATGGGTAAGCTTCCTCCGCAATTAACTATCCTGGCGTCTTGTAATAACAGGGCTACATCCCTGTTATCAGTGTTGTATTTAGCTTGAAATAATGCAGTCGTAAGCCATCAGACGTTTTAAACAGGTTTATTTAAATGTAGGCTGGTATCGATAACAGTTCACATCCACACTCCCTACGGGAAGGGGATGGACAAGACTTTTGACAATTCCGGAACAGCTTATCAGAATCACATCATGATGAAAAGGACACGCAAAACTAGTGTTCCTACGTTTTATACCAACACAGATTTGAGGTAAAAAGGCACACTTCGTACATTCCTTGAAACCTTACGCATTAAGGAAAATCATTTACTGCTTCCTAATATGGAAGTGAAAGAGGGAAAGATTCTAAAAATAACTCTTCCTTTGAAATATAAATCTATTTATATTTCAATGGTATGTTTTCAGCCTTGAATTCCCAAAATAGAATCTCTCTACGCTTATTCTTTAACAAAGACATTTTATGAAAACGAAAGAGTTTTAATTCTTTTATTAATACAAAAGTATTTAATTTTTGTATTACACCCCCCCCCCCAAAAAAAAAAAATTTTGGTAAGCCGAAATAAAAAAAATGTAGAATACTTTAAATTTAAAATTTTTAGGTTGGTACGACTGTTCCTTTTTCCCTACTACAAACAACATTTTTTCAATTATGTGAAGAAGAAAAAAAACAATTTTTTACAATGACAGAAATATGAAAAACATGATTATGCAAATTATCTGTTTAGTCAACTAAACAGAAAGAAAAATGAAACATGTTTATAAACTATTCTACTAAAATTTTCTAAAACATTTTTTCACACAAAAATATACAAAACTTTTATGCAAACGAACTGGACAACAAGTGTCATTTATTAAGAATTTAAGATTCTGTGTGGTTAAAAGGGGTTATTTACTTTATGAAAATCTGTATTCCCCGTTAAAATGGAGGAAAACAGAATTTCATGAAGCAGAGGGAAAATGAGAGATCCAGTTTGGACAATATAAGAATAGTTTATAAAAAATTTTCTCACCTTATTGAGAAAAAAAAAGGTTCAACTTACATCGCCCTCACATCAAAATGATGTAAAGGTAAACATTTCCACACGTGATTCGGATCTCTCAAAAATATAAGGTTTGCTTCTTCCATTGAAGAAAGTAAAAAAAATTTCTTTTCCTTTTGACTCTATTCATGATTTAATTTCAACGTTTGTGGGTTATGATATTTCCTAAGCTTTGATACATGTACTTTTTCAAAATTTTGTTTACTTAAATTTCTTTTTGTTTTTGTAATCAGTTTCTTGGTCATTCTTTCTTTTTTCCTATTTTTCCTTCCATTTTTTGTTTTTGTTTTTGTAATCAGTTTCTAGGTCATTCTTTCTTTTTCCTATTTTTTCTTTTATTTTTTGTGTTTGTTATTGTTACCCCTTACATATTTTTCGTCGATATTAACCTGATAATGAACGCATCCATTACCTAGATCTATCTTCGAATCATTTGAACTTTTTGGACATTCTTTCTTTCTATTTTTTGGATGTTTACTNAATTTTATGGGTTTGCGATTACTAAAGTTCAACTTCGTAGCATTGTAATTATGAACCCAATCAAGAAAACAAGGGAACTCCTGAATCGCGTATTGGGAGACATTTGCCTTCGTGGAGGACTTTTCGATGGAACTAACCCACATTTGTAATACATGGAGAGGAAGACCACGAGAACCTCCTACGGTTAGCCTGACGAGAAGGGGATTCTTGCCCATGATCCGTCTACCACTGAGGATATTTCACGTCAGCACTGTGGTCGGTGCAAGCCGAATTCGGAATTGGTATCGACTGGGAATCGAACCCGGTTCGCCTCATTGGAAAGTATATATATATATATACAAATAACCAAATTTCAATAATTAAATACAACATTTAGAAGGAAGAAAAATAAATTTAAATATATGACTAGCACATATTTTGCTTTTTTAAACACCATAATAAAATAAAAATTTAAATTTCTCTTCTACAATTAATATAATATACACTGTGATATATAATGCAATAAAAAAAGTGATTCCTTAAATAATTAAAATTATAATCATACTGAATCAAAAGTGAAAAAAAAATACATAATGGTAACACTAAATTTTAATATTATTTAATTTAAACAAATAATATGGTAAACCATTGAATAATAATATCAATAAATGGAAATATTATCAAAATATAAATATCAATAGCCATAAATTTATTTGTTCAAATTTCGAGATATGAGCGTAAATGATTAGAAAGCATTCACGTTTAAAAATTTCACCTGGAGAATACTATTAAAAAATATCAGAGCACGATTTGCCAAATAAGTATAATTGGTATAAAATGTGTAAAATATTAATCCCCCCAAAGAAGATTCTCATAGCACTCATCCACTTTTGTTCACAAGATTTCACTAATAAGCACGATCCACTTAAGTTCACACACTGAACACAGCTTGCTTTGGCCAACATTAAGTGCCACCAAGATGGACTTCTGGAAATGTAGAATCGCTGTCACTTTGAAATAGGCATGAAATCAAAAATATGGAACAGGTCTTTAGAGGCATGGAATTCTCGAAAAGGTGAAACAAACGAAACATCTTTTTTTTTTCTTAATGTTTTCTCCACAGTCGCTCCATTCCAAGAGTAAACACGACAGTTAGTTAAAAGGGGACTAAACCAATTTTCTTCGTTAAGATGAGTCACAGACTAACGCCGAAAGTGATAGAGAAATTGTGGCAGATTATGCTTTCGATTTCTGGGTGGAACGAGAAAGTGTCGCCAGCCAGGGTCAAGGTTCATCCAAATCCAATCAATTTCGCAGCATTAACAATAAACTGCTCAGCATTCTCTTCTAGTTTGAAGTTATGACATTTCGCTGAGAAGTCCACTTGCAATCCGTTCGTTAATAGGCTCAAATCTTCCAACATAATAGAAGTGTGTTCTTTCAGTTAATTTTTTTTTCTTTCTGTTTTGAAGAAGCATTTAATATTATCCTGCGCCCGTTTCATCAGTTCTTATAATCCTGCTCGGCTTGTAAAATGATGCAGTCGGACCGAGCAGGGAAATAGACACAGGATTTTAATGAAATCAGACGTATTTTATTTAGATCATGTTCTTATGGAAGACCAGCGAAAAGTGATGTTAACTCCATTCAGGATCAGTCTTTCTGGTAGGGAAAATCTTGCAAATAATCCGAAAATGTCTCTATTTAGAGAATAAAGGGAAATCTTAGAAGTTACTATTGGTTAATGAGCTTGCTCGGGTGATTCCCACGGCTTAAAAGGGAAAAAAGATCTTTATTTAAATTTATGCATAGTTGGGCCAAAAATAGATTTAAAAACAGGATGTAGCTTTTAAAAGTGTGAGAAAGTATTTCGATTTGAATAATCAATTAGTAATAAAGTAGGAGTTGTTTTATAGCAAAGAACTAACATAAAAAGATTAATAGAAGCTTTTTATGTTACATATATAGGGGAGAGTCAGGTAGCCCCGCTCACTTAAGGAGTATTGCTTAGATTTCTGTATAATACTAAGTAATAATCAACATTTTTGTATGTTTCTATTGTTTTATCATCTAATTAAATAATGCAAAAAGAATAAACCAAAAAAAGAATAGTTAAACTTAAAAAAATAGAAATTTAAAAAAACATGTTTTTCAGCTCTTTTCAAAATGTGTCGGGTAGCCCCGCCCAGTTACAAAAATTGTGTTTTTTGGCTATTTTTTCAGGTGTAAATGAGAATGACCAATGTATTG
>NC_092206.1:43628394-43680446 GCF_043381705.1 Parasteatoda tepidariorum
TATATATATATATATAGCACGATTAATAAATACAAAAAAAGATAAAAAGATAAAAAGAAAAAAACGAAAAATGAAGAAATGAAGTGAATTAAGAATATTAATAAGTTTTATTTACTGCGCATAAGCTGCAAGTATGTAGAATTCATAAAATAATTTCAAAATATAGAGAAAACATGGAGAAAATTACAGAATGATGCAAAGAAAAGAAAAAAATTATTAAAATGAAATAACATTAAAAAAAATTTAAAAAATTTGATACAAATCCAGAAAAAAAAAAGAAATAATCTTATCATCAGCTCACACGATTATATCCGCAAAAAGGAGTGCATCGGATGTAATCGCGTGAGCTGATGATGAGATTATTTCTTTTTTTTCCAAATTTTCATTTAAATTTTTTTTTAAATTTTTTTTTAATTCCTCTTAATGTTATTTTATTTTAATAATTTACTTCATCTCTTTTCCTCATTAAATTTCCTCCATGTTTTCTCTATATTTTGAACTTTTTGACCCTGAATTAACAAACTTCATTCCTCAATGCACTTGCCGTAGATTATTTAAATCGCCCCTTTGCGTTTACTGACTTTATTATATTTTTTACTTTACCAAAGATGATAACTGCTAAATTACTAGCTTATAATAGCTTTGATTTGCTTTGTAGTTTCATTTATTGCGTATCCCATTGTTCTTAGTTTTTTTATTTCACTTATTATAGGAACTCTAAATATTTACATTGAATTTTTGGTTATTACGGGACACTTTGTCTGTAATAAAGAATAGTTTATATTGCTCTGTATTATGAGTATATGTACATTATATATATATATAAATGAATGCATTAGTAGTATGTATATACTATCTCTTCATATCTGTTGTTCCTTATCTTAAAGTACTTGAATTTTGTAATAAAAATAATAAATAAATAAAACTTCAGGAAGTAGTTTTCTTTTAAATTAGTTTTCCATTTATCGAATCTTCGATAACTCGGTATTCTTTCGACTTCTAATACTGATTGGAGTCATTGAAGTTTCCTATACTCTTTTATAATTAAAAATAATGATGCTGTTTTTTTGCAGTTAAAGTCCAACCAAATGTCAATGATGCTCCCAGGTCATTTAAAGAAGGAGGTATGGACGATGAGTATCAATTCCAGCAACTTCACTTCCACTGGGGCTCCAGGGATAGCCAAGGATCAGAGCATCTCTTTGACAAAAAAGCATATCCATTAGAGGTAATAATAACTAATGCATACAGATCATCGAAACATCATTACAGATATTATAAACTAACTAAATTAGTTTTTAAAAAGCCATTATTGAAATTTTCTTAGAGAAAAATATTCTAAATTCTACATATTATAATTGTTATCAATATTTTCTTCCTTGATGAAAGGTTGAGTTGTTAATGTCGTACAATAGCTATACTCATGGGCGACGGTTCGAAATTCGTCCATAATGATGATCTGAAGACAATACTGGCGCATGCTCGCACTTAAGCAACTACAATTTATAGTGGAGGTCAAATAGCGATAATAATCGTATTACGTTTCCCAACTATGTATCACTGAAACCACCTGGGACATTACATTGGAATGCACTTCTTAAAATTATGAGGCTCTTTTTCTTTCAACTAAACTCAATTGTCGAAGAGGAGGGAACATTCTAGGCATGTTTTTAATCCTTCAAATTTATTTTTCACAAATACAAATAAACTTATGGTGAGCCGTAGTGGCTCAGGAAATAGAGCGTTCACCTCCCAATGAGATGAACCGGGTTCGAATCGCAGCGATGACTGATCGATACGAATTCTGCATCCGGCTCGCACCGACCACAGTGCTGACGTGAAATATCCTCAGTGGAAGACGGATCATGGGTTAGAATCCCCTTGCCATCAGGCTAACCACGGAAGGTTTTAGTGTTCTTCCTCTCCATGCAACGCAAATGAAGGTTAGTTCCATCCTAAAGTTCTCCACGAAGGAAAATTTTTCCCAATTCTTGATAAAGGAGCTCCCTTGTCTTCTGGATTAGGTTCAAAATTACAAGACTACGAAGTTGAACATTGATAGTCGTAAACTCAAAATTGGGTCGATTGTTCAACGACAGTTATAAAAAAAAACTGATGGTGGATATTTAATTTATTCGACAGAATCTTTCGATACATGTAAAATACAAGGCCGTCAACCTAATAAAAACTTGAGATATAAAGGGAGAGATAATTTAGATTTTTTAAAAATTATTTTCGAAAAAATTATACCAACAAAGTCTTGCTATCAGAAGTTTTAGTAAGGTAGTTAAATAGTATATATTAATCTGTTCAATTTTTGATAAATATATTTGCTTTTACGTTATAATTATCCTCCAAATTAGTTTCAATCAGTTTAAATTAAAATAGTATTAAATTCTACAAAATCTAAAAACTGACAAATGTGTATTTTTAAATTACTAATTTAAAACCACAAACCGCAGTCTTTTCTTGTTTTAAAGTTTTGAGTAAAAATTTCATAGAATTTCTCAAAACTGCCAAGCTATATTTCTCCTAATTTAAAAAAAAAGCGACTTCCTTATTTCTTCTCTTTTTCGAAAGATACTGTGCTACCGAATTATGCGATATCGTCAAAAGTTCTTATGCACAAGAAAACGAAAATTTATTCTAAAAGCCAAGATAGCAAGGGCCTCTTAAGAAACTATCAGAGAAAGAGCACAATTTGATCAAACACTCAGTCTTTACACGGGAAATTGAACCGCATTCCAAGCCGAGGAAAGGGAAGACTTAACCTAACGCACCGACTGCGTGGATCGATGTAAGGTAATCAATCCTATATCATACACTGAAATGATTAAAATATTTGAAGTAACATTTCATTTGAGAGGTTGTGAAGATTGTTCTAATTTGTAAAAACGGTGCAAAGTCAAACCATATTATTGGGCACATTCTTATTAAATTTTTGTTATTCGATGTTATGGTTCTACTTAGACAAAAACACGATTCAATTTAACATCTATGCAGAAAGTTTGCTAAAGATAAAAGTTCAAGGTACCTATGTAATGGTTCAACATTGAATCTATTTTTTGAGAGTGACTTAATTTGAATTTTAATTTCGAGCTAGTTAGTTTGTTGGATTCGCTCTCTCATGCAGCTTTTGACAGTGAGAATTTAAATGAAATTTATTGTTTTGAAGAAAAATGTTCATATATATCTGAGAATATGATTCTCAAGCACTGAAATAGATTAAAAAAAATTAATATTATTTTTCAATTCTTATTTGATTAGGAAATTATTGCGTGATACCTATACACTCCTGTATGCCAGTGGTCACTGAAGTCAATGCATGAAGCTCCAGTAACGCAATCTGTTAGGGCAAGGACCCCACTGCTATAAGAAAGCAGGGAGTCTTGTGTTTGATTCTGGTGGTCAGATCACAGCAAGGTGCAGTGTAGTGGCGTTTCGTTGCTGTTTTAATGAAGTTTGGAGAAAGAGGTAACGGATCAGACGTTGTCCACATTGTCTGACAGAGATCTAAATTGTATGGCGTTGTACCACAATGACCATTAAAAGATAGAACCCTGTTAAACGGACTAATGATTGGCTATGGTAGGATGGTGCCCAGGTATACCCTGCAATCACCCTTCTTTTACAATTCCAAATATGAAATAGCAGGATAAAATTAAAATCAGTATTTTATCAGACCAATGATAAGTGCATAAATTTTATCTGTTTAAGTTCTTGTCTAACCAATCACAACAATAATAGGTAAGTTTCAATTCCCACCCCTTCTACGGAAGCTATACGGATATGGTTTACATGGAAAGTTTCTTAAACTGAGGTTGATAGGTCTCTTATAAGAACATTTTCAAATTAAGGTACTGAATAAGGACCGATATGCTGTCGACCACTCAAAACAAGTGTAAGGTTACATCGTAAATAGGAAGTTCATCTCCTCTTTTCAACATCTTCATTTTTGGGTACTTATTCATTGTAGAAATTAATATTGTGCGATGAAGTGCTATGACGAAGGTTAGAGCTCAGCTCTTGGTTCCTCAAGCATTTAGTTTGCTACGATGCTAGTGGACGCAGTAGTTGTTCTGCAGGTCGTTTTTAGCTTAAGTTATTTTTATTTAAACTACCGTCATTCGGAGCTACTTTGTGCAGGATTTCGCAGTTTTTGAACTTTGACATGTAAAAAAACTATGTTAATTCAAACTTTAGTAAAATTTATCGATATTATATTCATAACTGGACTCAGACGAGTGAATTTGATAAATATTGGCATTATTTGTATGTAATATTTACGAGTAATAAGTCAAAACATACCTTGCACAAAGTAGCCCCCAAATGGGGCTACTTTGTGCAGCGATAGGAATTCAGTTTAATAATCATGTTTTTAGTAAAATATTGATATAAAATTGTTAAAAAAGTTAATTGTTGACATTTTTAAAGACAAAAACATCAAGATATGTAAAGATATTAGTTTGAAAATAATTTTCAGCGTTAAAAAACCATTTTTTTGAAGAATTTTTTTCTTAAAAAGAATGTTTATTTCAAAACATTTGAGTTTAAACAAAAGAAAACCATATACATTTTTAAACATTGAAATGGATGAAATTTTAAAAATAATAATTATTACATATTCATTAACATTTATAATATTGTTAAATTTGAACATAACATCCTTGAATGAACATGACAGAACTTGCTCTTCAGTTTCTGTCAAAATTACCCGATGTCCTATAAAATATATTTTTATGTGTTAAATCGTTTGATTAAGTCATTAGAAAAATCTTTGTAGAAGAAAAATAATAGTTTACCAGGAAGTTTCACGTGTTTCTTGTGAATTTTATTAGAGATAGTATTTCTGTGGATTTTGTACTTCCGAGAAGCTTCTGCAATCGACATACCACCAGCAACTGCTTGCAAACATTGTTGCAGCTTTTCTAAAGTGTAATCACGGTAGTTTCTCGTTCCAGGTATTTTTTTATAACGTCTGACCATTTTTCTGTCGAAAAAAAAAACGAATGAAACTTTGCACAAAGTAGCCCCAAAGTGCATTTTTTTTCATTTTCCGTTTATTTGTTATTAATTTTCAAATTTTTTTAACGCTAACATGATATAATTGTTTATTAATATATAAATAAAAAATTTTGCACTTACGACAATTGTTTTATCAACGTCTTTGCATTTCACAGCTAAAGTTTCCACGCACACTTTTCGACATCCGACGTCCTCGGAAAGTTGTTGACATTGGATGAACGAAACACACTCTGAGATTGTTTTAAAATTCGAAAAAATGTTTGTAGTAATAGAAGAGACTTCTATCTTCAAATTCCACACATTTTTAACGTGAAATAAACATAATACTGAATAGCAGCACTTGAAAAATGCCAAATTCGAATTTGCATAAAGTAGCCCCCGCTGCACAAAGTAGCCCCGAATGACGGTATATATAAGCATATACACTTTAAAAATAATAAAAATTAAAAATAAATAGAAAAATTTAAAAATAACAAATTTTTAAAAAATAATGTCTAAAACTTCACGTATTCTGAATTTCAGATGCATTTGGTATGTAGGAATAAAAACTATCCAACCAAAGAAAAAGCCGAATCCAGAGAAGATGGATTTGCAGTTCTTGCAGTGCTTTTTAAAGTGAGTATTCATAATTTTCATGGTTGAACTATTTGCCTCATTTTCTTCCTGCTGTAAAACATATCTTCTTCTAAGATATTAAATCTAAATCTGAATAAAGCTAAGAATGAAAATATTGCAGCCTTTGCAAATTTTACTTAACAAAATTTTTTTGAGCATTTTTGGTAGACAAGGGAGGACAAAAATTAATTGGATTTTATTTAATTTTTATGAATTGGTTAAGAATGAGTACTAATTATTCTTTTCTCACAAAGCATTACTTCAAAACAACGCAATTATTATGAATTCTTCTAAATTCCTTTTCAGATTTAAATGGAATTCTTATCTCTAACTACAAACTAATTTTTTATCTTTGCTCAAGTGACAATATTGTTTTTCGGTTAATTATTGTTTTTAATACAGTTTCTGCACTCATTTGCTTTCATAAAAAAAATCTTCTTTTAAAAAATAACAAGGCTATGTAATATCAAAAATATGACTTAGTTTTATTTTATTTTGTCGCTTAGCATTTCCTTTTAATTCTTTTAAAAAAATGGACAAAATATAACGAAAAATGGAAGGCAAAAATAAGAAAATTAAAATATATTAAAAAAAATTTTGGAAATAAAATTATTTGATGTATGCGTGATTTTTTTTCTGAAAATCTTAAACTCTGTGTGTTCGATATACTATGAACAGTTGGTCTTAGTTCACGAATAACTTTGATGTTTCATTTAAAATGTTGCGAAATATAACTTAATTAAATTTCAACAAACTTCGTCAAGGCATAATTTGACAGTATTTCACATATGGATCTTTAAACAAGATTACTGATAAATGGCTCTTTTTTCATTGCTATCGCTTTAAAACTCATTTTTGTTAATTGTACCCATCGAATTTTTCTTCTACATCAAAATATTCACTGAAGTCTGACCCAAAGTTCATAAAAAATATGAATTTTGTGCCATTCGTGTAATAAAACTTTGCCAAAGATCGAAAACGTAAGCGAGTGTTAAAAATAAAGCGCTGCACAAATGAAAAACATGTTTCCATTGTTGAGCTATGCCTTAAAAAAAGGAAAGTGAGCACCATATCAATGAAATTCGGCCAATTATGCAAACAGCAAAACGGCATTTCAAAAAAAAAAGAAGAAACCGTTTTTGCAAACAAAATAGACCATCTATCTAGTGCGATATTATGTGCATAACACTTTATACTTCATGAATCAATAAAAATAAACCAAAACACAGTTTTTTTTTCAACAACAACAAAAAAAATTGTGTTTTCGATTTAAATTATTACTTAAGAGACTTTTAAGGATCTCAACTAAATCAATATAAAAACAGAGTACATACCATAAATTAGAAGAAAAAGAAACTGATAGCCATTTCGGAACTATAATCAAGAAGTACTATCGTTTGGATCGAGACGTCATGTGTTTCACTGGATACTTGAAATTATGTATTTAATACATAGAATTTGCATTCTTCTCTTTTTTTTCAATTAAGCAAATTACATAAAAATTGTAGAAGAACAAAACAAATATCTTTTACTTTTTCCGAAATTAGTGTGATGGATGGTGTTTTCTGCACTAGGGAACGCTGCAAGCTCGGTACCGCCTAAATTTCCGGGTTACTGTTTCCGTTGTATTTTAAAGACATTTGGTATCATTGTGTTTTGAGATTCTTGCAAACAATGTATTTGATTACTTATTACTTGTGCTTACAATGCGAACAATACTGGTGATTACAATGCTTAAAGTGTTAACACTGACGTAAGATGGTGCACAGCTTGCAACAAGAACAAACAGTAATGAACTTATGGAAAGAGGCCATATCAAGACTGCCAAAAAAGCGAGTTATTCAAAATCTAGCAACCATGTCACCTTTTTTAACAATATCTCTCTAAAAAACTAAAACAAATTTTCACTTCAAACTCACCAGAATTACATATTAACATTAATATCTTATGAAATATGGCAGATTTGAGCTCAGAAATTATCTAATTTATTTCTTTTATTGAAAACAAAATTATCCGTTTGAAAATATCGGCTATCAGAATAGCATGTAGTAAGCAGCTGCAAACTTTTTAACCGGAACTAGAGTAGGTGCCGAGCTCGAGATTATTATTGTTTACATTTCTATTGAAAACACCATCCATTTAAAAAAAATTTAAAAAATGCATATATATTTACATTTGGAATATTTAACTGCTTTGTGTTAGGAAGTACTTAGTTTCTTCAACATTGACTATTAACAACCATTTCAATAAAACTACCTAAAAAAAAACTGTAGTTAAACAAATGCACTTTCTGTAGACGTAGTTACAAATTTTGCTACCTACTTTGAAACAGCGTAAATATTTAATTTAAAAATAATTATTAATTAATCATAATTTTCATTTTTCAACATATTCAACTGAAAACTGATTAAATCGAAAAGTAGAATATTGTTCTTTAACTGCCATTTCTTAGTGCTTTTAATAAAAACTCTTCCAATCATCACAATCTTTCGAATTCACAAAATCTCGCGAGCTCTCGGACCATCTCGTGATTCCCAGAGAGTATTCAAAAACTACTTAATGAAGTCGCGATTTTCCAAACCGGTTTCATTAAAGAGTAATTCAATAAATCGTTATTTACGCGTTACTGACAAATGTTAATGATTTTGACAGGTTGTCGATGAGGACAATGAAGCTTTAGAACCAATCATTGAGCAACTAGAGCATTTAAAGAAAAAGAACTCTAAAGAAAAAGTGGATCCATTCAATTTGAAAGATCTTCTACCCGATGAAACTATGCCATATTACCGTTACAAGGGTTCACTGACAACGCCACCTTGTCTCGAAGTTGTAACATGGACTGTTTTTAAAGATTATGCAGAGATCAGCAGAAGACAGGTGAGATTTTTGACTTACACTGAACTTTATAAAGTCATTTTATTTGAAGTTGGCGAACAATTTGGCGATTTTATTTGAAGTTTTCTCATCGGTGCTATCCATAGTTTACTACAGAGAATAAAGAGAAAAACTTCTTAATGTGTGAGATCATATCATAATTCAGCGAGATGAAGAGCAAGGCATATTAAAAGCTAACTAAAGACTGCTAAAATAAGTTAATTAAAAAAAAAATTCAAAAAGGTTTTTAGTTTGATTAACGGGATCGGCCAACCAAAACTTAAATAACATTGCGTAACCTAGTGTAATATCGTTTAAGTCGTTTAAAGCTACAGTGTCATAACAGTGACGAGAAAAGTAATGCGAAGGGAAGTAAACTGCTGTGTCCCAGAATCATTGTTGATCTTAAGAAGGCAACATAATTGCATCAATTCATACATAAGAGGTCTATCATTTGTCATAATTTGGAAGCTTGGTTGGCTAAAAATGCGCCTTACATAAAGTTTATTAAACCATTACGTAGTCTTGTAATTTAAAGAAGTTACAAGTATGTATATAAATTTTTGTTTTGCAATTCCTTACCGAATAAAAAATAAAATTATGCAAGTATTAACCACTCAAATTAGATAAGACATTCAAATTCAGATATTCCCTACTAATTTCATCATTTCTAATTTAAAAAATTAGTAATAATATTGAAAAACAATAAACAATTCTTTTTGAAAGAAAATATTTCTTTGCGCGATGATTCAAATAGTTATTGCGTAACATATCGAACCAGTTAGCAATATTTGCTTTTAAAAAAAAAATTTATGTTTCATTTCAAGAAGTCATAAGATTGAGTACTAAAAATTTAAACAATAGTTTATATGACACAGATCATTTAAAATGAAAAGAAAAGGAAATACAGTTTTAAACAGCCGTGTCTTGCATTTAAGGAATGTCAGTTGCTTTATTTAATGTATTATTAAAACAATGCAGTTATATTAGGAAAAGAAATAAGAAAAACCACTGCTTTTTCTTAAAATAGTGGAAAGAAAAACGCAGTCTAGAATTAGGAGCTATAAATTTTTTTATGACTGGCTTTGTAGTAGTTTTTTACGGTGTGGCATCAAACGATTTCTGCGAAGAAAAAGAATGCCATTTTTACTAAAATGCTCTAAATTTTGAATTACAGAATTTAATATTGTTCTGCCATAGGCAAGTAGACTACCTATTTCATTATTACCAACGTAAATTTTCATAAACATAGCCAGGTTTCTGAATGTACAGAAGCAAAACTATTATAATTTTAAAACAAAAATTTTTCATCCTTTATCTTTTTTATGGAAAAGGTAGATTTCTTAGCTGGTTTGTTTTCATTTTAAAATATAGACTAAGATAATGATAAAATTAAAAGATTTATTAAACAATAAAACATCAAGTTTAAATTAATAAAATAAAAATTTTAAAAATTAAGTCTTTCAAAAGGATTAAAATGGAGCAAATTTATTTTTTGTCACAAACAAAAAGAGGTGCTACACATCACTTTCAAAAGTAATGGAGGAAGTTTTGTGCGATTTTAGAAGTTAATTACGAAAGTTATGCTTTTAATGTATTCGTTTTATGAAAATAGAATAGAATTATGATAAAATAGAATACAAAAATAGAATTGTTTCGATTTTTATCACACATAAAACACATTTGTTTGTGTCAGAAAGTAGTCGAAACTTCCATTGGTGACAAAATGAAGATAAATTGCGCTTTTTGAATGCAAGAAACAATTGTAACTTGTATCATGGTCACTCATGGAGCTCCAGATGAAGCTTGAACACTCTAGTCTGTTGTTGATTAATTTTATTTCGTGATAAATGCTGCTGCTAGCAGTCAGAATATGACTGAAACTTGTATTGTCATCTGGCAACAGAGTTCTGATTGAGATTTGTGGGTAAATTCTTTATGGCGATAACAAAGCATAAGAATTCTGGATGAGGCGGTCAGAAAATGTTTGAAACTTATATTATTATAAAGCATAAATCTTAAGGAAGATCATAAGAAAGGGCTTCAGAATTTCAGATTTCCAAAAATCTTACATGAATGTATGGATGTGTTCACTTTTGTTGACAAAGAAAGAGATGGTTGAAAACTCTTTAAAGACAAACTAGTCATAGTCAAAACATTTTTATTTTTCTTAGAAATTGCAACATGATTTAATAAGTTCTTCCTCTCTTTTTTTTTTTCCTTCCAGCTGGAGCAATTCCGTCAAATCACTGAGGATGACAAAGGCGAAGCGGCAGAGCCCCTAATAGACAATTTCCGACCACCCCAACCGATAGATAACAGAGTAGTGGAAATTTCTGGAAATTCTGGATCAACTCTTATTCCATCCGTTTTGACAGCTATGTTCACCGCACTATCATTTATTCTCTGAATACGATTACCTCACAAGCATCCCTTAACATTATTTTCCCGGACTGCAGAATTCATTTAAAGCGCTGGAAGCACTTAAACCCTGGTTTGTTGACTGTACTTGCAAAAGATGATATACTACAACAGTACCGCTTCTGGAACTACAACGAAGTTCTAGTCAAACATTCATCGCATTTTTCAATTTAAACGAAGAAAATACTTTTAAGTATCAAGACTCTGTCGCGAGAAGAATTTCATAAGCACACACACTGCGTCATTAACAATTTGCGAATAAAAAAAATAAACTGGAATAAAAAATTAAACTAAATACATATCAATAAAGTATAATTCACGAAGAGGATGAGTTCGTAATAGATTGCATAACTATCAATTATTTTTTCACTGGACATTCAATAAAGGTAAAAAAAAAAATGTATAAAATAAGAATTAAAACTAATAGAAAACTGCTATGAAGGTAAGAACAGTGAAAATATTGCCACTCTTTCGTAAATATCGCCATTTTTTTATTTGCATAAAAAAAGTTTATTATTTAAGATTCTGTGGGAAGATCAAAACCAAAGCAGTAATTTTGTCCAGATATTATGGATAATTTTAGTGATAAATGTGGTGGCCAACAAAGTTGAGATTGTGTGAATTGTTTGTGCAATAAAATCTATAAAAGATTTATGTATGAATATTGTAAAAAATATATTTAAATGATGAATATGGTGCTACAAGAGAAAGGATATATGATTTAAGTGTTTTCTATATTCTTTTTCTCCTCCTTGTATTTGTTATAAATAACGTACTTATTTTTTAGGATAATTTTCAATATATCTTTAATTCTAAAGACAGAAACATAAATATTATAGTAAATAGTTCGATTTTAGCACCAGGCGATAAAACTAAATATATCTCACGCGTCAAAACTTTTTGCTGATTATACGCGTCTGACGTCATTTTTGGACAGTTTTTCTTGCAAAACTTATCGCATGGTACGAAAATTGGGTTGGAAAAAAAAATATTTCTTGTTTTAAATTAAATTTTTTTAAGAAAAAGCGTAAAAGTAATTGTCTATTGAAACGCAATTACTCCTTCTCCAATAGTACTAAATTAAATTTTCTATCAAAAATATAAAAGTAATAGTTGAAACGTCATTACTTTATTTCCGATTGCTTTGTATTAAACTAAATTTTCCATTTATGAATATATAGGAAATTATCTATTTGATTACTCCATCTGCATTATGTTTATTGAAAATCCCATTTGCTCTGAACCTGCCATACAAGACAATACTGTTCAATGTAAAAGGTGCTTTTCAATTATGTGAATGTAATCTGCCATTATTACAGTCTGATTATGTTAATGTTATTTTTGTAATATATGTATAGTCATCCGTGTGTACAGCTAACAGTTCAGCAACTATCTTTCCATGATATCGATTTTGTTAACAAATGTTTATGTAGTTTTGTTCCAAAACGTGTTACGCTTGTTTTTTCAAAACATCTTTGTTTGTAATAAAGTTTGACCATAACAACATGACTTTTTCTTCACGAATTAAATTTTCTCACTTTAGATCTAAATTTTCGCACTTAGAAAATCTTCTAAGTACGAGTATTATAACCAATATAGAAATTTGATCTCTAGTTTTAAAAGACATCTAAGTTTATCCTATTTACTTAAAAAAAATTAAAAAAAAAAAACATTATAAAGTATTTAATACAAATTAAGAAGGAAGTCAAATATAGTATGTTATTTTGTTGCTATAAAATTAAAAGTGAAAATACATGTTAATACAAATTAATAGAATGTCATATGAAATTTAATTTAAGTACAAAGAATAGTGGATAACTAAGAGAACAATTAGAGAGATTTTGCATAGAGCTTATCTAATAATCGATAATTAAGATGAGCGTTATGGTTAACCATAACACTCATCTTATTTCATACCCTTTATCGATAAGGCAATTTGTTGAGAAATTTTCACACATGCGCAGTGGAGCGTTAACGTTAAACAGAACCGTAACGCTTTGCAAAATCTCTCAATTATTTAATATTTAGTCAAACACTTTGAAGAACGTTGCCACAATAATATTAATTGATAAAAATTTTAATAAATTTAAAGTTTTTAGACCAGGTTGCTATGGTAATTTTGTGGCTTAACATCAGAACAACCAATGTCAATGTTTGATAAAAGATTATATACCACGTGATGTCCCATCTTTTATCACTAACTCTCTTAACAGCACTGTAGCTGTAAATATAACTAAAGAAGGATATAAGGATCCTAATTGAGAAACAATGATCACCATAAAAAAATTTAAAAAACTAGGTGAAATATTAAAAAAAAAATTATGGCATATTCATTACTACTTTTAATGGATAATTTCATGTTTTATGTACAACTTCGATTACAAAGATTCGTGTCAAGGGATTTTTAAACCTCGAGTAACTAATTTTGTAACTTTTACTACCTATTTCATTATTCTAAACATTTTGTGTTAATTACTATTGCGTTATGCGTCTTTATTTTTCTTGAAAACTAAAAATAAGGGTATTTTGACACACCATTTTATTAATATGAAAACATAGAAAAACAGGCATTTCATTGTATCACGATAAGGTCTTAAATTCTCCATTTTCACATTTCTTAACTAATTCTTTTTAAAATCTATGGCTGTTCTTAACTTAATCTAATAATTTCTCTCAGACAAAAATCTAACAAATAGCTAATTATTTATTCACATAAAAAAAAACTTTTCAGAAAAAATGCACTGTTTTATTCATATAACAATAACCTTAAGGATTTTTCCTTAAGCTTCACAAATATAAGTATGTCCCTTTTACAGCCAACACGCTACAGTCAGATGTAGCCATCAGAAAACTATGTTTTCCTAAGAAAAAGTTAAAAACAGCACTAGACTCTTTTTAAAAAAGAAACATTCGAAAAGAACCAGTTAGAGAAGATAGTTAAGAAGAATTTCGCAAGAAGAATCATTCTATTCCTTTACATTCCTTCTTCCGTTGCTTAAAATAAACTGCGTCATTTATTAACTCCTGTTGGGTCTATTTTTCTCAACGCAGATGAATGTGTTCCTTTATCTTATAACTTAATTTAAAGTAAAAGGTTAGACTTTGTTTACCTTTTCTCCATTATCCAAACGTTGTCTGAAAACATTTTGAAAAGAATTTTAAAGAGTTGCCATCAGTGGGAGCCATTTTTTCTGGTAATGTGAAGTTAAAATATATTTGGAGCGAGATAGATCAAGAAGAAAAAAAATACGTTGAATAAATTCGATTTTTAGGAGCATTTTTTTTCCGTGGGAAGATGGATGGAATTTTTAAAATTTTAATTACTGTAAAAAAAAAAATTGGCCATAATCTTGAACTTCTGCGAATTTATTAATTCTGAGTTTATAACTTCAAATAAACAGGATGAGAAATTATCAAATAAACGATAGCATAATGCGTAACAATATTAACAGTAATATACTGTTCATATTTTAGTAAACAAATATTTTTGTAAACATTTATGTAAACAAAGGCCTTCATTTTTTTGTACTGTTATCAGCACATGCCTGCACAAGTCATACAGGGTAAAATACCATCGTATTGAAATTTAAAAATAATGAAGTATGTGCGTAGGATACTTCCCATAGCCTTATAAAGGGCTGAGAGCATTTTATATAGAAACATAAGTCAATACCAATAAAGTTCTAACAAAATACGTAAGTAAAGTCCTTGTTTGAGAAATCATAGCGCAGCCCGTGATTTTAAAATCAATTAAAATATGAACAAATATAAGCACTGATGGTAAAAGAGCCAGATTCTGACTATTGGCTGTTTTAGACTTTTGCCCCTTTGTTTAGCAATGGTATAACGGATCCACGATTGCAAAAATATAAACACGAAATTAATTTTGGTAAAACGCACATAATAAAATTGCAACCGTAATAATTCTTTTAACTGTGGTTGCAAATATGAAAAGATTTTGAACATTTTTGCAAGTAGTACTGTAGTCCAGATAAGTTAGTTTTTATATTTTATATCCATCGTTGAACAGTTGACCCAGTTTTGGGTTTACGACTACTAATGTTCAACTCCGTAGCCCTGTAATTTTGAACCAATCCAGAAGACAAGGAAACTCCTGGATCAGTACCCCCAGAGGTATTGATTTGTTATGAGAACATGGAGGACTTTGCAACTGGCAGATTTAACGTGCATTAGTCACCATTTACTACACGGGGAGTCTTCTGCCGTCCTGGGATCGAACCCACGAACTCATGGACATGGGCCCGGTGCTTCTCGGCTTTTTGATCAAAGCGTAGTTAAGTTAGTTGCGGTTTTTCAATATTTTGACATGCTGAGCTAGCTCATGGGCTGTTAAATATAAGGAAGTAGGTGGGAAGTATGCTTCCCACAGCCTTATGAAAGTTTAAGAGCTTTTTATGTAGAAACATAATGCAATTTCAATTAGGTTTTAACCCACCAAAGCCACAGCATATATCTTCACCATAGACAACTTTCCATCATCAGTAGATTCTTTCTTCCTTAATTATATATATATATANTAATTTATATATATACGGATATTATATAGAGTATTGACAGAGTAGTAAAAAAATTTAAGAAAAATTTATTATGAGCACAAACCTATCAGAGTCTTAAAACTACTTAGAGCTAGGACTGAGCTTACATACACATTTCTTAACAGTCAAAATTTCACAACATTTTAAATGATATTTTTTGTTTTACAAGTATGAGATTTTAGTTACATAATATTATACGAGATTTAAGGGCGAAATTAGGAAATAGTCAGCGTCCAGTAGTCAGCGATAGTATTTTTAACAGTGGCTCTTTTTTTTAAACAAGTAGTCACTTATACGAAAATCGAAAATTTTAAACAATTAAAAAAATTAAAACATAATTTTTTAAAAACATAATATAACCGTCTATTATGCATCAAATAAAAATTTTGTTTTAAAAATGAAAACATTAGTAAAATACCAACTATACCATTCTTGGAACATAGGCATTTTAAGATTACTGGGATTCATAGAGTTATGTGGATTTCATTCAATTGTTATTATAAAACTTATTCAATAAATATAATGGCATTAAATTAAAAAAAGGGGGGATGAATGTATCCAAGTTCAACTTCTTTTGAATTTGCAAACATCAAATAAAGTGGCAGAGGCTATGACAATATTTCAAAAGTAATGCAAGGAATGCTTTAATTTATAATCAGAATTTTTCTCTTTTGTTGACATTCTAATTAAAAAAAGAAATTCTTTCTGATGGGCTGATGCTCTGAAGGGCTTTGAAAATGTATTACTCTTTCTCTTGTGTTATTTGTCAAGGATAACGTTAAAATTTAACATCGAAGTGGTTTTTAAATGAACAATATACTCTTGATATCTCAAAAGTCTTGTTATGCCAAAAAAATATTTTTTTATCTTGGCAATTTATATTTACCTAATGCTAATTTTAATTCCTACGTCAAAGAGTTTCGCCCCAAAACCTTGTTAGGTCAGTTTTTTTTTTTTAAACAGAAAATTTATTTTTTTGAAAAAATCACAACCAATGAAAACCAATTTTTTTTTTCTATTTAATGCATAATTATTTTTGTCTTACTTTTAAAAATAAAACTATCATTGTTGTATTCAGACTCATAGTCAACTATCATTACATACATATTTATTAGTGTTATTCTCACGTTTCACGTGTCTAATTTTTATAGAATTATTTAAGAATATATATTTCTACATTTTAGATCACATTTAGTTCGGAACTTTTTGTCTTGAAAACTCGCTATCTGGAATTTTTTCTAGTTTTCCTTCAACTTTGAGATATCGAGAGTATACTGTATTTTCAATAATGACATTGAATAGATTCTCTCTATTAATAGTTTTTCCTCTATGATATTTATATTATTTTCAAGATAAATTTTTAGTTACCAAATTTGTTAAAGAATAGCAAGCACTCTTTTTTTTTAAAATTATTCACATTTACAAATTTTATTTCATCTCGGCTGTAAAGTAAAAAATCAAATTCATGGATCAAGGCAAATAAAAATTCCTGTTATCAAGTCAAACAAGAAAATGAAATTTCATGATCCAAAAGAATTAAAAGAGCTTATAACAATTTTGCAAGAAATTTCTGAACTCGTGAACTGTGTTCCTATTGATATATTTTATTAAATATTTCTTTCTGGAGAATATGCTGAATTTCTTGTCAATATATTATCATTTTAAGCTTAACCAAAAGTGTAAACTATTAATACATTTACAAAACTTATATTTTACAATTTTTTGAACACTTTTCCAATAATTCTGTAGTGAATACTATTCTATTCCACCCAAAGACATATACTGAAATATAGCTTAAGTGTAACTGTCAGTAAAAGGGCACTTAAAAATTTCTTACACTTAAATTTTTATTGTATTTTTTATTTTATTTGAATAATCCTTTCTTTATTTGGCAATTAAACAGTTAAAAATCCATAGCAATATTTTTAAGCAATTCTCAAAATACAGTAAACAATACAAGGTTCATTTTCAAAAAAGTTTAAGAAATTAAAGTAAAATTCAGAGTATTATAAATTATATATAATAATTCCATATTGGTTTTTATATATATATATATATANATATATATATATATATACACTAATAAAATGCACATATACATTTTTGACACAAAAAAAGTGATCAGGTGGGATTAACTAACAACTTTTAAGTCCTCATTTGTTATATTTATATCCTGTGACCATTAATTTTGTCTTACATACTACATTATATACTACAACAGAATGACTACATTAAAGTAAGCAATAATGCATTCAAAATACTTTATTAGGAATATTCATGAAGTACAAAATGAAAGTTCAAACAGGTATGGGAAAAGCAGGCACTAATAAAGAAGAGATAAATAAGGCATTTGTCTAGAGATATAATAAGTTCATACATTTTGTTACAATAAACAGTAGAACTAGAAAAAACAAACAGTAGAATTAAGAAAAAAATGCTAGTAGCTTTTCAAAATATTGTACTGAAAAATATTATCACAGATTCATACAAAAGTATAAAAAAAAGTGCTTAATTAAAATTTTCTTTATTCTGAGATTGCATAGTTTAATATTATATTAACAAGAGTATGAATTTTGAAATCTATGGAAATTTCAGACAAAAAGATGAGTAAAGGAGTTTTTAAAAAGAAAACATAAATACATAACAAATTTTGCAGTTTAGTAAGAATGTATGAGGCACATAAATAAATTTGTAACAATATAATTAACTGACAATTTGAAAAAATTAATTAAAGAAAATTTAAAAGGGATAGAAATGTAAGATTAGATTCATTCTATTTAGGAAAGCAAATTATTTCTACTAAACAAATTTCAAAATTAGCAACTATGTTCATCAACAGATGGTGCTGCTGAGAAAAACTATAAAACAGCATTTTCAAAATAACCAAAAATTGCAGTAATAACCTAGTACCTAAACTTTAAAAAGTGAGGTAATTTTTTGATAAAATTCTGTAGGTTTAGACAAGGGGTTATTAGGAAAGATAAAAAGTGCAGTTTGAACTTTGCATTATTTTGGAAAATGTTTTTTATTAATATAAAACTAGATATCTTTTTTTTTTTTTTTGAAAAATGAAATATTTAAGAAAAATTAGGGTTTCCATAAGATTTCAAAAATTCATGATGAATAATGTCAGATTAAGGAAAACTCATTTTACTTATCTTAAAGCAAAACCAAATATTAGTTTTAAGTATAAAGACACATGACGGCCAACAATTTACACTTATTTTTAATTATCTCTGCTACAAAATATTTTATTCAATAAACAATTAAGTGCTAAGTTTTTAATACTATGTAAATCTATATAAAAAAGTTATCTCGGATTTTAACATCCAATAAATTACTATTCTTAGATGTTTTTATAGCTCAGTTCATTTAATAGACACTTAGAAATGTAGAAAAAACTGAGCTGTATGGTTGATTAGATTTTCTTTATTTCAGTCAGCATAATTTATTTATTTTCCTATTACGGAAATAACAAAGGTATACATATGTTAACAAAACAGCAGACTTTTTAATATAAATAGTAAATACAATATAACTAATATCGATTTCTTCCTCCCCTTGGATTACCACGATAAGGTCTAGATCCCCGATAGTTCCCTCCGCCTCCACGACCACCACCACCTCTATGACCATGACCATCTCCTCCAACAGGTGCAGATTGCCCATAGCCTCCAAATTGAGAAAAGTTATCTCCAGCTGGACCATAGCCACCGAATCCAAATTGAGAGGTGTATGGATTAACTTGCTGAACAGGCGTGAACACAGGATTGTAATCCATTCTGTTTGCATTGATTGGCGGCTGCCTAGCCATGTCGTTCATATTATATGGATCACGGTTCCTAAATTGTTGACGGGAATTATCATGACTATAGTGCTGATCTTTTCTTTGCCGATCATCCCTAGGAGCTTGATATTGTCTTTGCCTATCTTGCTGATATGAATTATCTCCTTGCCTAGACCTGTTGTCAGCAGATTTGTTAAAGCCACCCCTTGAGGAAGAATCATTCTTTTGCCAGCTGGGAATCTCAGGTGGGGGAGGCTGTTGCTCTTCTGGCCGACCACCACGATCTGGAACCTACAATTAGTTTCATGTTAAGGATTTTATAAAAACCAATTTCATGAAAAATTTCAACTGATGAACTCAAATGATCTTATATTGTAACTTCTTTTTAAAAGTTCAATTTTTTATTGATACTGCTTAAGATTCTTAGAGAACACAGTCTTAATATATTAAGCAGTGTTTTTATGAGATAAAAAGTGGTACTTGAAAAGAATTATTTAAAGTTAATCACATTAGCTATTACTTTTTCATCACCCTCAGAGCCTTAATCGCAGCTTTTGCAAAACTTTACACAGCTGATTTTTCTGCGTTAAAAATATGGTTTACTTAATCTGAACACTTAACAAACTTGAACTTGAACAAACACTTAATCTGATGAGATTAAATACAAATTAGATGAAGCAGTAAATAGAAAAATTAAAATATCTACTCACCGAACCAATTATAACTTTGTTTATGGTACATTTGGTATTTTTTCTAACAGCAGCACAACTAGTTTTTTCAATTGTAAGCAAATCTAGAAATGAAAACATTATGTATAATCATGCTCATACATTTTGATTCTATTTTTCATGAAGTAAATTACAAATTTCTTCTCGCCCTCCAGATATCTATGACTAAAAATTTTAATGCACACAACTTTAAACACAAAGAGAATTATTATATTATTATTATATCCGTCGATGAACAGCCGACTCAGTTTCGGGTTTACGACTACTAATGTTCAACTCCGTAGCCCTGTAATTTTGAACCAATCCAGAAGACAAGGAAACTCCTGGATCAATACTCCCAGAGGAATGATTTGTTATGGGAACATGGAGGACTTTGTGACTCGACAGATTTAACGTGCATCAGTCACCATTAACTACACGAGGAGTCTTCGGCCGGAGAGCATCGAACCCACAACCTCTTGGACATGGATTCAGTGCCCTACCAACCAGGATATCCCGGCCTTAAAGAGAATTATTGAAGATGTATTAATTAAAATAAATATAATTTAGATGGCAGTGAGCAGCAATTTTAACACTCTTGACATTGATGAAAAACAGGGCATTTGATTTAAAAGATATATAGTGAAAACTTTTCATGAAAAAGTATAGGAAGAAATAACCCAGGAAATACAGCATTGTCAACTTCAGTTGAAGCCATATTAGAGATTATAGCAACTATATTCTTTACCTAGATTTTATTCTTTAACTAGATTCAATTTAGCTAGATTTTATTACAATTTTTTCCCATTATTTCAGTCTAATTTTCTATATCTTTCAAACAGATTATTAAGTTATTAGTTAAGTTATTATTTAAGTCCAACATTATATTAAGTCAGATCTCAAAATTTAAGAATTTAACAAAAACAAAATAATAATTAATTTAAACAAAATCACTCTAGAATTAAATAGTAGTAAATTAGACTTAAGGTAATTTAGCAAAATTTTTTGTGTCAGAATTTTTAATAAAATCTAGTTTAAGAAATTACAAAACAAAATATAAAAATGAAGCAAAGATTGAAAAAAAAAATGAAAAAAAGAATTTTAGAACACGTTTAACGTTTGATTATCAGTTAATTTAAACAACAATTAGTTAAACTTAAAAATTCAAAGAAATAGTTAAAACTTATTTTGATAAGGTAAAATTGATAATAAGACAATTATAACTACGAATATCTAAAGAAAACTATATATTAGGAATAAAAAAATTCTTTTAATTTAAAAAAAAAAGTATCTTAGGGCAAAAAAAAAGACAATTTTAATAACAATTCAACAAAATAATAATTGCAGGGCCTTAATTGAAAAGTTTATCCTCTGCATAAACTTAAACTACAGTCAATTGATTATAAATCAAAATAACTCAAATATGAATAGAACTAGATTTTTTAATGGACCTTCCTATAATTTTGTGTAAATTATTTTTCAATTTTCAAAACATATAACAATGTCAATTTTTAATACATACCATAAAGCTATTAATTCAAATATTCCACAAAATCATCTGTGTCAGGTTCAATAATGCTATTCATCTTTATTTAAAGGCAAATGTATCATATCCAGCAAAACAATTTTGCTTGAAACAATTTTGTAGACTTAATTATTATTATTTTTTTAATTTAAAAATTTTTATAGTTGGCTTTTACAGCAGTTGACTTATATACCCGACTTACCAGAAATTTGCCATCTCGTAAAAAAACAGGGGTGACATTTACACTGAAATAAACCACAGCAATAATGTATAAATTTCTATAAAGGCATTGTTGACAATGTTAATAGAAAGAGAAAATATTCCTAAAAAATATGAATACATGAACTTGATATCGAAAAGATCGTTGTTATACATTTGTAAACTGATACTAAAAATTAAATTTCAGTTAACTTGAAGTTATTAGTACATCTTATCAAATTTTAAATTATTACAAATTGGATTCATATTAATACTAATTTTTAAATGTTTAGCAATTAAGAATCCAAAAAAAAATGCAATAGAGTAACAGTAAACAACATGATATTATACCAATTAAAATTAAAACACATATATGACTTACCACTTGACGCAGCAAGAATGTCTGAAATTTTCACAAGAGGTTTTAAAGATAACTGAGGTTTCTGCTTGTTAAACATATTTCGAATTTCTTCTACTTTATTCTGTTAAATAGAAAATCAAATTTTAATATCAGCTGTGAACAATAAGCTACTTATAATGATTATATAAATAATTAAAAATAACGACCATCCAAAAATAATACTATTATGCATTATTTATGATTAGTACAGGTGAAAATAACAAATTTATATTAGTTGGTCTAAAAATACCTTATTCTGCTTATTTTTAGGCTGGAATTATTCATTAACATGGTTATTATTGATGATAAAAAAATATTAAGATAAAATAAAATTAAAATGATTTTCTTTCTTTCTTTCTTTTTTTTTGATATGCTAACCTGTTATTTAGACACACTGTTCTGCGATTTTATTTATCCTTTTTCTTTTTAATGTCATTAAATATTTTTGTAATGATAAAATTCTAGCATTCTAAGACAAATGCGAAATTTATTCTTCATTATCATCCATGGCCACTTTTCAATTTAAGCCATCAGCAAATTCAAGAACATTTACTTCCGAAATTAAATAATTGTAATAGAACATGAATCTATAATTACATCAAATGTTCTTAAGTTATCACTTCATATTAGGTAACTAAAGGCAGCAGTAATAATTCAATATTTGGCTTATGTTGGTGATGGAGCAAAAAGGCTGAAATAAATTATATATATATATATATATATATATATATATANTATATTTATAGAGAGAGAGAGAGAGAGAGACTGAAAACAAACATGCTGCTTAAAACATTTTTTAAAAAAGTATAAAAAGCCGTTCTTTTTTTTTAAATTTTAGATGTTTATTTTAATGTTTGAACAACAATGGGAAAGAATAGTTATTGAAGGTTACAGAATAACAAACATTTATTCAATATTCGCATCAATTGTTTGTGAAAATATTTGACGGCTTTAATTAACCTATAGAAGAAACTGCAATGAATTTAGAAATATCACTTTCATTACTCCAACGAACAAGAATCAATGAAGGAAAATCAGCCATATATGTACTGAACTTTAATATATTTTGTGATTAAAATTAACCTCCAACTGATGATATGAAATTTAATAATCAAGAATGTGTCACTAAAATCGGCAAATTCAGCCAGCCGCTAAAATAATTACTGATGACAATATATATTAATTCAATATTCAGGCATTAAATAAAAATATATGCATAGAAAATTTAAAACCTTTAATATTCCAAACATTTTTACATAATAAAGTGAATGAGTTCAAAAAATCTAAAATTCATTTATTCAATTCACCTTTTAACAAGTAACTTTTTGAAATTATAAGCTCAGTCAGTCATACCATACAGGCCAATTCGTAACAATATATAGTACAGCTGATAAACCAATTATTAGGTTTTATATAATAATTAACAAATAATACCTTCAATCTATCAGACCATAAAAATGATTCAACTGTCACTTCAAGTCTGGTAATTAAAAGCTGCCTTCTTGTTTGATATTCTTGAAATAATTCTCGATACATATCATCAATCTGAAACCACTGCTTTTCAGTCAAGTATCCAGAGAAAAGTCGTTCCTCCACAAAGTTTTTGGGTGGCAAAGGTTGACTTAATAACTTAACCTAAAAAATTCACTATTAGTTTTACAAGTAAAATTTAAAACATTTTACATTTAAACAATATATAATGTAAAAAAAAAACACTTTGAAACAAAGATTTTTTTTAAAAAATATCAAAGAATCTGTTACTAATTATTGATAATTAACAAAAATCCCGCTTCTAATACAACAATAACAATGAAACAAACAAAATAAAAATATATTTATATTACATTTGAACTTGGTAAACAAAAAATTAATCTAACTTAAGATTACTTTTGCTTTTTCTAACTACAATTTATCAGATAATTATATTTACTGCAGTATAGAGTTTGTCAAATAAAACAGGTATACACATCAGTTAAAAATAGCTACAGAATCACCTAGCTACAGTCAGTCAGAAATTTTTTTTAAATGAATATAAATGATATGAAAAAGATGTAAAGATGAAAATATTATGTAAGACTAATGATGTTTCTCTGTGAAAAATATTCCTGCATAATGTCAATAACATAAATGAAATAAAACCAATGTCTTTAACATGAAATTTATATTTAAAAACTTGCAATGCCTCAAACTTTCTTTAAATAAGTAAGCCTTAATACATGCAGTTACAGTAAAATACTTAGAAAGATTAAATATAAAATCATAATCAATGAAATATAGACTGTTACTTAAATTTTATACTTCGATATACAAAAGGATTTAGACAGTTTAGTGATAGGTCTATCCTACATTTTTATACCAAACTGCTCAAAGTATTGTTTACAGATAGGTATATAAAAAACACTCTCCTGGGCAAATTGAAATAATGGCTTAACTTATCATTGTTTCAAAACTCTTTACATTATTAAATCAAAGTTTGAGTTTTGAAATTGAGAAAAAATTTCTATTCTAGCATCATTCATTTTTGCTTTTTATCCTTGATACGACGCAATCTTTTGATGTTAGGTGACCCAAACTCACAGAAAAGCTGATTTTAGATTAATCTAGATATTATTTTTAAAAAATATTTCCTTTTTAGCTTCCTTTCATTTGTTTAAAAAAATAAACTGCTTTATACTTTGAAAAATTTTGAAGTAGAATCATCATCTTCTGAGACAATACTTACTGGTCATTCACTAACATCCAGATGACAGGAACCAAATTAAAAAAACTACTTCTATGTTTAGGAATATATAACTTATTGCGATAAAATGAATTATTTAATCACTTTTTTAAAATTTTATTCCTTCTATTTTTGTTAAGAAAATGCTATAAAGGCATATTTCTTGATAGAAAAAAGCTATACTGCCTATTAAAAAAATGTTCTTTATGTATAATGCCTATTAAAAGAATAGTTACCTTTTTATCAACTTCTCCAAAAAGCATTTGAGTAGTTATGCTATCAGGAGGCTTTCCAAAACTTAGAGCTATTAACATTTCTTTTAATTCTTTAGCTGTTCTTGATTCTTCCTTATTGAGGGAGAAAAAAAAAACAGTGTCAGAAATAGTATTACATCAAGAAAAGAGTGCATTTGAAAACTAACACTAAAAATAATTTTAAAAAAAAAACAAATACACAGCTTCTCATGCACTTTGAAAATTTAACTAAATAAATATTGTCCCAGAAAGAAAAAACAAACTTGACATTTAAACATAAAACTGGAATGCTCTGATCCAAATTGAATGATTGATCTTTTAAATATTTTTATTATGAGTCATCAAATAAATTATTCATTTACAAGATATCTTGATGACCAATTAAGAGGAATATTTAATGTAGGAAGAACAAATTTGGCTATTTCATAAACCAGGGGTCTGTCTAGGTTTTTCTGAGAGGAACCTATTTTGTGAGAATTTAGACATAATTTGTAAAAATCAAAAATTATATTACAAAATCAACACAATAATATGGTAATAATATGAATTTATAATTTCTTACGGCATACAAAAATAAAATTTCAAGAAAAAGTATTTTTTTCCTAAAGTTGAATTTGTGAATGTACCGCTAAACGGTAGTAAATTTGGCCTGGAGAAATACCTGTAAACATAAATAATTATCTTGATTTACATTCAATAAAATAACACAAAACAAATAATTAAAATAACTTGAACAAAAATGACATTTAATTTTATGATCAGGTTTTCAAAGATAAGATTTTCAAAGTTAAAAATCTTTATGATTAGAAGAACATGCCCAAAATATAATAATTTCTTTTGCATTAAGTTTTTTTTTTAACTTTAGCTATGTTGTACATCAATGTTCAGTAAAAAATAAAAATATTTTTAAATTTTGTAATTTCTGCTTAGTTTCAATCATTCTATATACAATTTTACAACTTGTAAAAATACTTTCATACAAAATAAATAAATAAAGTATTCATGAACAAAATCATTTTTAAACGTTATAAAACTTGCATGGTATAAAACTTAAGTAACTTTTCACTAAATTTGAAAGTATTTTTGTTTTATCTGTTCAAAGAAAATAATATCAAAATTTCAAAGTATTGCTTGAGACAAGACAAAATGAAATCAACTCACAATTCTAACAGTCAACAGCGTAAACATGTAAGTTAAACAGCATATAGTATTAAATATCTTACAATAATCAAACATGATCAAGTTTGGAACATACTAAGAACAGTTCAAATATTGTATATAAAATTAGTAAATATTGGAAATAATAAGTTTATATTTCCAACATATGCTTTTTATTTACAACTTATATTATTAAAATAAAGCATATGAATAAAAATGACATACTAATTCAATTTTCATTGGTGTAGACTCTTTAGGTTTCTTTAGGAAAATCAGCTTAGCTGCTTGAAGTTCAGAACACAGAAAAACTGTAATTAGAAATGCAAAAAGTAAGGCTAAAAGAATAACTAAACAAAGGATTAAAAAGCTTACAATTTAAAAAGATACATAAATTACAATAAGTACAAAATGAATTTATTAAAAAATTAACTTTTAATATACAGTAAAATCTAAAGTAGAGAGCATAGAATACAAGAATTTTACAACTTAAGAGTTAAATGATTTGAGAGGCACTATCAACAATTCAAAACTAATGTAAACATTTTCTAAATATAAACTGTTAAAACTAAAGAAATATTTGCTAAAAGGTCAATAGACTTTTGAGGAAAATATATTTTCCCTCAACAGTTTTGAAATAAAGAGTGAAAGGGACATTTTTTTAAACTAGAAACATAATTGTTCTACATTTCTTGAAAAACACAAAGTAACGGTTGCCGCTTACTTTAGGTAGTAACAGTTACATCTTATTTTTCAAGAAATGTTGAAATTGTTGCCACTTATTTTATCCCCATAGGAAGAAAGTTGCTTTATGTTTTACAATAAATATTATAAGTGTTGCTGCTTACTTTATCCTCATAGGCAGCAACACTTATTTTGTGATTTTTATGAAATGTTGTAACTATCGCCTCTTACTTTATCCCCATAGGTAGCAACAGTTACTTTGTGTTTTTTACAAAATGTTGAATTTGTGTCTACTTATTTTATCCCCATGGAGGCCAGCACTTCCTTACATTTCAAGAGTGCTCTTCACCCCTGTAAATTCCTTCTTTTTTGTATTAGACTGCAAGACATATCCATAATACAGCAAATGTAGTGTTGCAATTAAAAAAGAAACATTATTATAACATAATTACATTTTACCTATTTTGATGTATTAGATTGTAGTTAACAATTGACAAAAATAAAATGTTAGTACTTTACCAATATTTTTTCAAAAGATAATATACAACTCCTCACATAGAAAAATATACATTTCTCAACTGAAAATGAACTATTTGCCTCTTTAAAAAATCAGAAAAACAAATCATCATGTATTGTGCCTAGATTGAGCAGAATTTTGAACGATAGTGCAACACATTTCTTGATAAAGAACGCTTTCAGATAGCTCTGTCTTAATAAAACGTATAACAATGAATTATTATAATTGTTAATTCAATTATGTTACAAGATATTTAACTATGTAGTATCACAGTTATATTTTATGATAATTATATAATTATTTTCAGATGAAGACACAGTATATTGTCAAATAATTATTATTATTTTTTGGATGGAAGGTTGGGTAACTGAAACACACTAATATGCACATAAGAAAGGACACATTGCAATGGTCTAGCTTTTTCTAAGTAGATTTATCGATGAAATAATAAACCGAAACATAAAAACTACTTTTTTATATCTTATATATATAAAAGAAAGTCGTGTTAGTTACTTCACTTATAACTCAAGAACGGCTGAACCGATTTAGCTGAAAATTGGCAGGGAGGTAGTTTAGAGCCAGGAGAAGGACATAGGATACTTTTTATCCCGTGCGATAAACCGTTCCAGCGATATCAGTGAAAGTCGAAATGGAATTTTCTGATTGGTTAAAAGCTAGCCATTGTTTTAAATTTTGCTATAAACGATTCAATTTTCAAATATCTTGAAGATAACAACAGTGATATTTTCTATCTTATAACTCTATTCATTTAGAAAAGTAAATTAAAGTAAATTGCATATACTTTAATTTTTAATTCGCGCTTTTCTTTATGTCAGGTGAGCACAAGCAAGTAAAATCAACGAGAATAGATTTCTTAATTGTTGGTCGTATCACGGATTCAGTACTGTGAAAACTGTTTAATAAATATAAAGACAAAAGCAAATTTCATTCAAATTGCACGTTTTCAGAAATATTTATATTTAGTACGTAATTTTAGGTTAGCAAAATTAAATATACTTTTCGAAGATTTCAGTGCTGTGACAGTTGTCATTTGAAAACTATTAGTTTGTTTGTTTATTTATGCAAAGTTTTCGAATTCATCCATTTTATTTCTTTCATTTATAAAATTGATTTTTGTTTTAAATCTTATAATTTTCATATTTCTTATTCATCTCATTTTTATTGCTCTTTTTATTATTTAAAATATGTATGTGATATTTCGATTTAGCAAATTTGCGACCACTGCCAACTTTTACATTTCTTTTTCGTTGTCAGAAAGAATATTTGCAAAAATATGCCGCCTAAGCAAATCGCTCTTAGTCGGTCGACATCTCAAGCGCGCAAAAAGAGAACTACCCGTGTTTCAGAAACATCGGAGCAACGGGAAAAAGACTTGAAACTAATCGAGAACAGAATGCTTTTGCCCGTTCCTTAGAAACGTCTGAGCAACAGGAAAGAAGACTGTCAACAAATCAACTACGAACTACACAAGCCCGTTCGTCGGAAACATCAGAGCAACGGGAAGCAAGAATGAAAACCGACCGAGAACGCATTTCGCTATTCAGACGCTGCCAATACTCTGATTTGAATTTCAGTGCATTTCACTATGATCCGACAACAAACTATAGTCTTCCCCCAAGTGTCATCATCGGAGAAATATATCAATTATGTATGTTTTGTAATGCTCTCAAATTTAAAAATGAAACAGCTGAAATTTGCTGTTCTAGAAGCATACAGAAACTACAAGATTTTACGTCGCCTGCCGAGACATTATCAACCTTCGTATCAGGTCAAACAAACCAATCGAAACATTTTTTGGCGCATATACGCCGGTACAATTCGTGTTTCTAAATGACTTTATTCGGTGCTACACGTATCCTGAACGAGAATTACATCCCAACATTCAAAGTGCAAGGCCAAATTTATCATCGTGCAAGGATCACTTCTTTCAATGCCTAACGCAGATCATAAATTTCTACAAATTTATTTCATGGATAACACAAATGATCAAGTCAATCAACGTTGTCAGGTAAACAATGGCACTAAACGAAAAATTGTTACCGTATTACAAAAATTTTTCGATCAACATAATCAGTTAATTAGGCTGTTCACAATTGCCCTAGACTAAATGTCATCCGATATTTACAAAGTTGTTATTAGAGCTGAAAAAACACCTGTAGGCCACCACAAAGAAAAATACAATGCGCCAACATTGGATGAAGTGGCTATTGTTATAGTTGGCGAAGAATTTACCTCCCGCGATACAGTTCTTCATCGCAGAAATCGTGACGTTCAAAGAGTTCTCAGAAACGTATCGATCATATGATGCATTGCAATATCCTATTTTATTTTGGTGAGGAGAGGAGGGATATTATTTTAACATAAAATTAAGAAGTCCGCAAACAGGCGAGAAAACCAATAAGAAAGCAAGTGCAATAAGTTTTTATGCATATAGATTAATGATTGCCAAAACGCTGATAATCATACTTTAAAATGTCGACAATTAGTTCATCAATACATTGTCGATATGTATGCGAAAATTGAAACTGAACGCCTACTGTATATTAAATTAAATCAAACCAAATTACGTTCAGAAGAATGCATTCATTTACGGGATGCAATAATTAATGATGGTAACGTTAATCCTAATGATGTGGGGAAAATGATTATATTGCCGACTACATTTGCAGGGAGAAAAACTTGGACTCCCTGCAAATGTAGTATTCATACATGTCTGAGTATTCATACATGTGCCTTGGACTCCAAGGCACATGTATGAATACTCACAGGATGCAATGACATATGTTCTCGCATATGGGCTCCTAGATTTATTTATTACATTTACGTGCAATTCTGCTTGGGTTGAAATTAGAGATATTTTGTTACCAGGACAATCATCATCGGATCGTCATGATATTACAGCACGTGTGTTCAAACAAAAATGATAATCTTTACTTGATTTCATTGTGAAGCGTCATGTTTTTAGAGAGACACGGTGTTGGGTGTACTCTATTGAATGGCAAAAACGAGGATTGCCTCAGGCACACATTCTAATTTGGCTTATTGAAAAAAAACCACCTTCTAAAACTGATCAGATATCAGCAGAAATTCTTGATGTCACCATAGATCCAGTCTTATTTCAGATCATTGTCCAAAATATGTTTCATGCTCCGTGTGCATCACCATACATGTCTGTTTGAAAATGCACTAATGATATCCTAGAGAATTAACTGCTTTTTTTCACCATTAAATAAAATTTGCATTTCAAATCATAATCGCAAATGTCATTTACACACTTAAATACAAAATTCAAATTCAAATTGAAAGCGTTGCAACGCACGCAGGGTACAGCTAGTTATTCTATAATATTTAAAACAATTAATACAAGATTATGTGTGAAATCATTGCCAATGATGTTCATAAAATATTGAATAAACCACCAACCATATTCTCATACAAATAGTGACAACAACTAATACCAGACCAGCCCCACCCCCAATACTTTTTTCGAGAGTGATATCCCACATCTAGAATTTTCATTTCACATACAGCAGAGCTTGCGTGTTTTCAAGATAAAACAAATATCAGTGTCTCTATCTCAGTTCTTTGTATTTAATAATCTATATGAAAGAATTTTTACAATATTATTAACTCGATTCCACATGGTTGATATAAAAAAGATTATGATGAAATTTAACTGATTTAAAATACAATTTATTTATAGTTACAATTTAATTTTACTTTGTATATACTTATTTACACTAAATTATTCCCTTTTAACATTTTTTAATTCAGTGAACAAAGATGATATTCAAATAGCAGAATTACAAAATAGTTGTATTAAAATTATGGTCTTTAAAAAAAAAAAAAAAAAAAAAAAAAAAAAAAAAAAAAAATTTGAAAGTGTTTTAAAAGTAAAGGTAAAAGAGCTAATAGTAATTGAAATTACTTTCATCAAAATTTTACGTATTTGCAATTTTATATATATTGCAATATTATGGGCAACATTCTTGCAGTTAGAAGAAGGGGGAACACTCTTAATCCCTCCCCCCTCCCATTTTGCAAGTCATCATCACGTTAATTAAAAAAAAAAGCATTTTAAAAAATCTGAAATCTGCAGCAGTAATTGTAGAAAAAAAGATCAGAGACAAAATTGCGTGGATTAATGACAAACTACTGCAGATTGACCTTTTCAAAATGGGGTTACTCAGCTGCGTGTTTCAAGATTTGAATGTTGTAATAATGTATTAAAAACATAGGATTTTAAAAACTATGTAGAAAGAATAGCAATAACTTCCATAAAATTGATTGAAAAAAACGAAAAAATAATTGCCAAAAAGTAAATATTCAAATGTGCAATTCGAATTTCCTGTATTGTATGAAATATATAGAAATTATTAATAACTAGGTGAAAAAAGTTGGGTTTTTTTTTTTTTTTTTTTTTTGCAGAATAATGTTTACTTCTGCAAAATTTAACCGGAAAAGAAAACTAAAAGTTTTGTCATCTATCAAGTTCCCAAATGAAAGATATTTCTGCTGAAACTCTGCAACAATTTTGGTGTGTTGCCACAATACTACCATGGGGCTTATATCCAATAAAAATAATTATATTATATAAATAAAATAATTAAATTATGAAAAATAAAAAATTAATAATAAAATAAAAACTATAAATTATATTATATAAAAAATTTAAAACTTTCATAGAGAATGTTCCTTGTTCATCAAAAATATAAACTAATGTATACCAAAATAATTAAAAACATGCAAACAATTAAAATGCATACCTAGAGCATCAGTCTGGTCTTGAGAATTAGACAGTCTACTGTCTAATGGTCCACTAGAAATTTTCTTAATGGGGCAATCTATAAATATTGAATAGATTAATAATCACCGAAACTTAATTACTATTTTCAGTATCTTTTGTGAAAGTAAAATATGTTTCATGAGGCATAACACATATTCCATTACCCATACAATAATATTAAAACGAACATTCCAAACAGAAACAACTTAGTGATTTGGGATCCATTCCAACAGAATGACCCCAATGTTTTCAGAACTGAATAGACGAACACTCCAAACAGAAACAACTTAGTTATTTGGAATCCATTCCAATAGAATGACCCCAATGTTTTCAGAACTGAATAAGTTCATGAAAATTGATATAAGCAAATACAGTAGGGAACCGATTATCCGGAACGATCGGGACCATCGCTATTCCGGATAACTGATTTTTCCGGTTTTCTGAATCGCTACAAAAAGCCGTTTTTTTATTGTTAAACCCAACTAAAAAAAAAAAAATTGGAAATAATCTTAAAAATAAGAAAAAACGATGAAGTAATAGACTAATGATTATTTCCAAAATGATGGTAAGGTAAACATCGTTAAAAAAGAAAGAAAAATCGTAAAATCTTATGAGGAAAAAAAAAAATTTTTTTTTTAAATGACGAGAAAATTTATCAAATTTCGTTCCGGTTTTTTGGTTTTCCGGTTTTCTGATTTCCGGATAACGGGTTCTGTACTGTACATATATTTAATGGTAAAAAAGAATTGAGTATAGTATATTTAGATCTTTTTCCTTCTTTCATTTTAAAGACATATTTAGAATAGAATGTTTTTGTCTTCAAATTGTAGATGCATTTGTATATAAACTGCTGTTTGTAGAAAATGCAACACCATGAAGGAATCATCAGAATCAAATGAAATATTATTTTAATAATGGATATAGGATATTATGCAAATTAATAAAGTTTCAGAGCCATCGCGCGTGCGTGGCGCGCGCAGCGCCCTCTGAATTGATGCTGAAAGCGTATAAATAAAGTGCTGTAGCGGGACGTTGAAAATAGTCTATGATTATTTGTTAGTGGCAAACGTTTAGTGAGACCTGAGTATGCCTCCACGACGGAAGAATAAGAAATTCAAGCAACTTACGGAGTTTGAACGAGGGAGGATAATCGGCCTTCGAGAAGGAGGATTTTCCTATCGCGCAATAGCAGCTCGTATGCAGCGGAACAGTTCCACAGTGATGCGAGTTTGGAAGCAGTGGACCGACGAGCACCGAACAACTCGAAAAACAGGCACTGGACGACAGAAGGTGACGTCAGAGCGCGATGATCGACACCTGCTCCGCATGGCGGTGAATGATCGCACAGCTTCCTCCAGGCAGCTGGCAGCACATTGGTCTACTGCTACAGGTGTACAATTGTCGGCTTCGTCAATTCGTCGTCGTCTGCTGCGCCGTGGATTGCGTGCAAGGGTGCCATTATACAGGATTCCCCTCACGGCGGATCATCGACGGCTGCGTCGGCAGTGGGCTCTTGAGCACAGAGACTGGCGAGCTGATTGGCACCAAGTTGTCTTTTCAGATGAATCACGCTTCAATTTGTGGACCCATGATGGCCGTGTTCGTGTTAGACGTTATGCCGGTCAACGCTGCCTTCCTGAGTGTATTATTGAACGACATAGTGGTCGAACACCCGGAGTTATGGTCTGGGGTGCGATTTCGTATCATGGACGATCCAATTTGATACGAATTGAGGGTAATCTCAATAGCAACAGATACGTCCGTGAAGTGCTACAGCCCGAAGTCGTTCCTTTCCTTCAAGGCATCCCTGGAGCTATCTTTCAGCAGGATAATGCACGCCCACATGTTGCGCGGACTGTTAGAGACTTCTGTTCAGCACAACGCATGCAACTTCTTCCTTGGCCTGCTTATTCGCCGGATATGTCGCCTATTGAGCACGTGTGGGATATGGTTGGTCGGCGTCTCACTCGTGATCCGCGTCCTGCAGTTTCCAAAGACGAACTTTGGTTGCGCATACAAGCGATATGGAATTCTCTTCCTCAAGCAGATATTCAACATCTGTTTGACTCCATGCCACGTCGTATAGCAGCACTTATTGCAGCGCGTGGTGGCTGCACCAAATACTGATTTCGGACGCTTAATTTGTTTCTTTTGTTTTGAAAATTTCATCATTTATTTGTATCAGTACAAGTCGTTTCTGCATTAAATTTCATTTGATTCTGATGATTCTTTCATGGTGTTGCATTTTCTACAAACAGCAGTTTACTAGCGTGCAAAAGTCAAACTCAACTAAATATTATAGATGGTTGATTAGAAACGTAATAAATAATGTATAATTTTATTTCTAATCTGCTTATCAATCAGAAAGCAAAGTTAGCACTTTACTTTAAAGTCACTTTAAATCAAATACAATTTTCATATCAGTCAGTTATTTGTCTTCCGTGAAGGGATTTTCTTACATCTAAGAATTGGATGAAAATACAATTTTAGAAAATAATCATAAGTTTTGCATATTTATTTACAGAAATCGTGATTTTAACTTTAATTAATTATTAACATTTATTTTTAAAGAATTAGTTCTTACAAGATCCATATTATATATAGAAAGAAATAGTCAACTGAACTGAGTGCAAAGATTTAAATTTAATCCAAAGAAGATTACATTTTCCATTAAATTGCAAGAAAAGTAAAAATTCTGAAATCAAGTGTAATGTATAATGGCTTGACTAAATAAAACAGAAATCATCTCTACAGAAAAAAAAAACCATAAAAAGGTGCCTTTCACACGTTGACCAAAAACTTTCGCAAGCTAGTGTATGTACAATAATTTTTTTCATATTCAAAAAAAATTTGAAGTTACAAACTTTGAAGGAAATGCATGCTATGCAGTATTTTGGGCACCTTTTTTCTTATATAAAGAATGAATTTAAATCAAAATCAAACTGAAAAAAATACATAAAAATGTACAGCGTGGCAAAAAACACAGACCACCCTGAATAACTTTTGATCTAATTATCGGATCTTCACAGTATAGGAATCATTCTTAATGGTTCGTGGGGATAATTTCAGATATGCTAACTAGTTAGTGCAGATGACATTCTAAGTCACAGAATCAGACTCCAAACGCAGTCTCTCTGAAGAAACGATTTTTCACTGGATTCAGATTTCTGACTCCAAATAGATAAAGAGTAGACACAACGTGGGAAATATGGTCCCTATTGTTTGGTGAGAGGAACGATCCAAAGTTCGATCCCTTAAACATTAGTTTTACTTTTTACATATTTTGCCATTTTTCAAGAATTTTTTGAGCAAAGTAGTGAAAAAAATTTGCACACAATTATAAAATTTGTTTCTCCAAAAATAATTCCATGCAAGAATGCATTAATAAATATTTATTATTTTTTATTATTTTATTTAAGAATAATCGAAAAAAAAACTTTCAATTGTAAGGTTATATATTGTTTAACATCATTTTAAAGTATATAATTTTACATGGCAAAATACAAAATTTCAGTGAAATCAGTTAAGTAGTTGATGAGAAAATGATTTTTAAATGCATGGCTCTTTCAAAATTCAATTTCTCCAGAACTATTCTACCAATTTCACTCAAATTTTGAATTTTGCCAGGTAAAATTACATACTTTAAAATGATGTAAAAATTTGTACACCTAACAATTCAAAAAATTTTCAACTATTATTAAATAATATATAAATAGTGCGAAAAAACACTTTTTTTTACGTGAAACTACTTCTGAACAATCAAATTTTATAATTGTGTGCAAAAAATTTTAAATTCTCGTTAAAAGTTCTCAAGATATGGCGAAATATCAAAAAGTAAAATTAACATTAAGGGGTCCAAACTTTGGATTGTTCTAATGATTAAACGTTATGTATTTTCAAGACTGCAGCTAACCCCTATATTTCAGGGGTCAGAAATCAAAATTTGTTGAAAAAAAGGTATGTTTAGTCAGAGAAAGTAAGTTTTTGGGCCTGATTTTGTAACTTAAAATACCATCTGCACTAATTAATTAGCATTTTTTGAGGTAATTCAAACCATTAAGATTGAGTTTTAGAAGATGAAGATCATTAGATCAAAAGTAATTCAGGGAGGTCCATTCTATATTTATTTTTTTTGGTGCACAGAAAAATATGTTAAAATGCATGTGAAAGGTAAAACTTACTTAGTTCTTTCAACAAAGAACTTATTTCGACCATAAATCCTAGAAAATCATCTCCTTCTAAAAAGAGAAATATATTTTAATATACATATTTGATCAATAATAAAAACAGAAAATATGAACAAGATAATACAAACTTGTAAAGAACATAAGGTATGTAAACAACAATAATCTTTTAAGTTTCCTCAACTAAAAATGCCAACAGGGTATTATAAAAATAGTTAAATTGCAAGCATAATATACTATTACATGACAAAAACAGAATCAAAAATTGCAATCCTATAAAATTTCCTGTTCTCACTCGTATAAGGGTCCTCTCTTAACACAAAACATGCATTTTATAATGCATGTTTCATGCACATTCATGAACTTCATGCATCGTATAATGGTCGTTTCTTAACACAAAACATGCATTTCATTAAAAAAAATGGACAGTTCTATATCAAATGTCATCAGACAGGCAACAGCTTTATTACCAGCCTGATACAAATTTCATAAAGATACAGCAATAGACACACAGAAAACTATTATTTTACAATGCTAAATGTATTTTGTTACATCTCTGGAGAGAGTTTCATAAAAATGTAGCAATACATAAACAAAACTTATTTAATGATGCTAAACAGGCATGTAAAAAACATACAATTAATACATTGAAGTTAATCTCTCTTAAATCATGAATCCTATTCTTTTTCTTCAAAATATCTTAAAATTATATTTAACTTTAATCCTCCTTTTAACAGATTCAGAGCAATAAAAAATTGACACCATAGTCAGCCTAAATTTTCACAAATACAAAACTTCTTAACACATAACGCAGTTACATCAACATTCCTGGACTAACCAACATGGCATTCTCACACCAAGTTGATGTACTACCAATCACTTCTACCCGATTCTGACCATCATTTCAAAATTAATTTGAACATTCCTAATTTATTTGGACAGTAAAGATAGATCAAAAAACCATCTGGGCAATTATTTAATCTTAAAAAAACATCAGTTTAGTAGATTTCTAGGTAAATTTATACCCTGAAATTGAACTTAAAATAAAAATGGATAATTTTTTAGCAAAATATCAGTGTAGTAATCAGTGGATGTAAAGTATTAGTGCTAAGTAAGAGAGGGCAAGACAATTCGTAACAGCAATCCAAAACTTTTATGAGAACATGATTGTTAGCCTTTACATTTAATAAATTAATCTAAAACATACCGAAGCATCTAAATTTCCCAGTAAATTACAATATAATAGAACAAGCAAGTTTGAAATCAAAAAAGTACAAGCTATGATATCAAAACATTTCATACTTTATACAAAAATATAGTAACATCATAAACCAATTTACACTGAGCATTTTACCTATTATTAAAGTAAATAAGATGATAAATTGTAACTTTTATGCACATGTTGAAAACATAATAAGTTTTAAAAGAGGTATGTTACTCTCTCATAAAAATGTCGTAACTTCTAACTCTATTTTTACATTATGACAAATAAAAAAAATTGTATTATGAGGAAAGATCCAACTAATTAGTTTGAATTATAAATATTTCTAACAATCCGCGCAATCAGATAGCTCTGCTTAAAATAATAATAATAACAATGTATAAATAAATTTGATCCCAAAATTTCTAAGTAATTTTTTAACTCACGATTTAGTCTGTTAGTTTTCTAACTAAGTTTATTTCTGACAGTTAGTTTTCTAACTAACAATTTATCTTCTCAATTTCAATCTAGTGTTCATGTACACAAAATCTACAACTAGGACTGGGCTATAAATCGATATATCGCGACATATCGATTTAACGCCTATATCGGCAAACCGATACAGCGACTTTCATTCCAGGCGATGCATCAGAAATCTGATTTAAGCCGTCGAGTGAAGAAGACGATATAACGATATAGCGATACACGCAAGGACTTTCTCTTACGTTCCGATGCTAATTCGCGCTGTGGAAGACGATATTGTTTCGTTATGTTGAGACGGCCTTGACTGATGAGCGGTAGAATCAGAACCACTTTTGAGACCTTATATCGTTATATCACATGTTCGTTTTCGCACCTTCGCGATTTGAAATCGTTTCTTGTAGATTATTTTCAATGGGATTAACTTCGTGATCGCCGTCGTAACCTTGTTCTGAACGCAATCTATTATTGAAAAGAATTTATAAAGAAAAGTTTCTTCATTAATTAGGTAAGTTTTTTATTTATTTTCTGACAAAACTTTTTTTATATTTTTAAATGTGAAAATTATCGGAAATCTAATTTAAGGCACCCATAAGGAATTAAATTACAAAGTAAATAAATTTGTTAGGTTATTTTTTTACTTTCTTTTAATTTATTAAAAACCTTTCGGATAAAACTTCTAATAATTTAATGGGCTTCTATTACTGATTTTAAATTTATAAATCTTGAGTTGTTTTTATTTTTAGAAATAAAGTTAAAACAAAACTTATTTTTTGGACATAAGTCAATAAACTTTATTTGTTCAAAAGAATTTGAAAAGTTTGCGAATTTTATTCATTTCTTTTTTTTTTTTTTTTCAATTACTACTTCGTTTTATTAGAGAGTAAAATCATTATTTTTTTTTAATTTTCGTTTTATATTATTAGTTAATTAGCTAAATATATTACCGAATATCACAATTCTTTTGTTTTTATTTTTAAGAATTTAATTAAGAAACTTTGCCTTACTTTGTTTTTCGTTCATAATTCGGTCATTATTTAATTTAATTTAATTATTTATATGAAATAATAATAAAAATAGTGTTTAAGAAGCATTTTTTTTCTAAAATTTATTTAGCTCTTTGTTTTAAGCATACAAATAATTTTTTAACGAACTTATTTTTTAAATTTTGTTCCTATGCTGTTAGGTAAATATATTGATAAATTTCACTTTTATTTATTTTTTTATTTTTAAACTAAGAAATCTTTTGTTATTTGCGTGATCATTTTTAGAAAATATAACAAAACTTGTGTTTACTTCTTCATTAAGAATTTGAACATTACGATCGAACTTAATAATTCTGTAATTATTTACGCATAATAGTACAAGCAAATATTGATTTGTTAAAAAAAGTTTCTTTTTTTAAAAAAAAAAAAATTTTTTTAACACTTTGTTTTAAGTGTATAATGAATTTCTTAACAAACTTTTTTTTTAATTTTTTAAATTTTCTTTCAATAATTTCAGCTAGATATCTTTATAAAATTCCCTTTTTATTTTTAAACTGAGAAATCTTTCAGAGAACGAAAATTTTAAGAAATTATTACAAATCTTATGTTTACTTTTTAGTTTAAAATTCGAACATTTTTAATTTTAAACTTCGGCTTTTAGTCAATCTAACTTTTATTTTAATTAAAATATATTTTGAAATTTTAAAATCAGCTTTTGTTTAATAACAATATTTTTTTTCATTAAGGGTGTTTTAGGGGTTAACTTAAATTAAGACTGCTTATACCTTATAAACGATAAAGAAGTGCAAATATTTCATTCTGTATCTACACACATTTTTTCAATAAATATTTTAAGTAAGATTTGTACATCTTAGTCAATTTATTTAATATCTTTCTTTAGCAAAACATATATATTTTCAAATTTATAAATTGATTTAAATCAATATGCGTATGAAGTCTTGATAGAAATCTGACTTTCTGTGCATTAAAGTAAATGAAATTCAAAAATACTATATCGCGATACATCGCTATATCGCGATGCAAAATTGACGATATATCACGATATATAATTTCTAATATCGCCCAGTCCTATCTACAACATAACATAAAACTAAATTTCTTAAAAAATAAAATTTAATATCAATGCTCTATTTATGGTTCTCTATTTTAGAACTTGTAAAATCTATAGCTGCTTCGTTATAGCAAAACAATTTAATCTTAGGAGATAATAAACTTAAAAGTTTTGACTTCCTCTAAACATATATTTTAAACTAAAGAAGTTTTTTTAAAGAAGTAAACTAAGTAAAGAAGTAAACTAAAGAACTAAATTCCTCCACTGCTGCATATCCAGCTTCCATTTCGGATATATACTCTTATTTCGTTGATCGCCAAGAAATTGGTACCTGATAAATAAAAAAATATCATACCACTCATTCAGATCCTATTATCTCTATTGGTTGAAAATTAGCATCTAAGAAACAATTTACATTCAAAGTAGTAATATTTATTTAAATTTAACATATAATTTTTAGTATCATTAACATACAAATATTGCAATGTTTAACGCTAAGATTTCTTTGGTATTGTGATAGCATATAAACTGCATAACTCAAATTTGGTCTAGTTGGATTTGCAATGAAAGTCAAACATTCTAGTATGTTTCTGCAAAAATTTCAACATATATTCTACATGTAGTCTATTGTTTGAACAATCTAATTTAGTTAGAACTACTACTGTAGCAATAAGTAGTGAAGAATGAGAAAAATTTAACTAAGAAAATTTCAACATATATTCTTATGTAGTCTATTGTTAGAACAATCTAATTTAGTTAGAACTACTACTGTAGCAATAAGTTGTGAAGAATGAGAAAAATGTAACTAAGAAAATTTTTGACAAATCTGATCTATATATAGCTTTTGACATATAAAACCACAATTTTATTACCAAAAAATTTAATTTCAACAATTTTTGAATTTTGTCTAAAATTGTAACATTAAAATGATCACTTATTTCAGAAATACTATAATTAAAATCTAGTTGTTGAGTTTTTCCAAAAATTGCAATATCATCAACATTAAAAAGCAATAATATATTATTGCTTTTAAAGATCTAAACACAATTACACCATTGAAATTTTACCTAACCAAGTTTAATTAGAACCCTAGTAATTTCTAATAACCTTTTTCTGCCACTTTGGAGTTCACAAGGGGATTTTTTTTTTTTTTAAATTTATAAGCAAAGTCAGCTTTATCTTTATTAACAAAACCTTGTGCTTGTCTTACAAAGACTTGCTCCTTAAGTTTAGTGTAAAGGTAAGTACACTTTATTTCAAGTTGACAATGGCACCATTTAAATTGGTACACAAAGAGGATAAAAGAAAGTCTTAGCAAAGAAACATTTAATACAGGACTAAAAATCTCATCATATGATTTCCCTCTTACCTGTGCATTGCTTTGTGCTACTAATCTGACTCTATATCTCGAAGTTTGCCCTTTTTTCATCTTTCCTAACATTAAAGATAGAACAGCAAACTACAGTTTTTACATCTCCAAGTTTAGGAACTAAATGTATAATTTCCTGTTCATACATTACCTTCATTTTATAATTCATGGCATTCTTTCACTCTTGACAATCAATTGCTTTAAATATAAAATTAAAATTCTTAGAGATCAAAATCTCTAGATTAGATATCTTGAGTTTTGTTCCATCATATCCTTCACATTAAAAGTCAATTGAGATTTATCATAAGCAATAGCATAACTACTAACTACAATATTTCTCAACGACTTTAAAAAATCTCAATTTTAAATTTTTATCATGCGATAATAAATGTCATTTCTACCACTGTTCTTTTTTGGACTATTTTCTTTATCCATGGAATTTCATTATAATGATTCAATTTGGAGCAGCTAATACTATACCTTGTTATGTGGGGTCAGGAAGATCATCAAAATAAAGGAAGTTTGTGCAAGATTAAATTTTACTAGCATTTTGAGTTATGCTGATTACATAAAACCATTACAAAACCTGGAAGTCAAATCATTTATGAATTCAATAACTCTCTAGTCCTCAAGCACCCAAACTCTATAAACCGTGGTATTTTGAGAATATCGCAATATTACACTTGTCTTCTTTTTAACTGTTTAAGTAGGAACTTTTAAACAGTTTGCTAGAGAAAGAATGAACAAATGCTTCATAAAATATTTAGACATAGAAAAATAATTAAAAAGTCAAAAACAAAATATTTTTAAAAAAAAAATTTCTGAAAGAAATGTTTTCTTTTTTTTTTAATATTAAAATGCACAGTTATCCTAGCAATATATAAATCACAAATGACTGTACCTTCAAATGGGCTAATTTTACTTTCAACAGAGGAGAACTCTACTAGTTGAACACTCAACCAAGCTGAAATGTTGACAAACAACATATTTGGCTGCGAGTTGCAGAATGCATTGCAAAAATCTTCCTTTTTAATACTTCCTGCTGGATACCTAAAAAGATACTAACAGTTAAAAATAAAACATGCTTCATATTTTTTGTGAAACAGAAGAAAAAGTCTAATAAAAATGGCATTTAAATAAACATTTGACTCATAACAATAAATAAAAGAAACAATTTTTTTAAAAAATACCTTTTAACACACTATATATAATCTCTAAATAATTGCTAAATTTTTAAATAAGTAACCCAACGAAATAAAAAAACATTTTAATAGAATATCAATAAAAATTACTAAAATTTTATTAAAACATGCAACAAAGGTTTTCAAACACCAATTTTTTTCATTAACCGGTCAGCATGTTTACATATACATATAAAATAACTTTTCTTAAAATAAAAACTTGTACGATATAAAAATTTAAAAAAAAATTAAACAATATTTAACTATCTACAAAGATTTTGTTTACTTTGAAAAATTACATTACTATCTGAATATTTCACAGAAACAACAAACCCAAGATTTATGAGATCGTCATAAAGTTGACTCAATCTGGTTTGAAAATCCATTTGGAAATTCAATATTTCAAGAGAGCATACAAAATTGAAAAATGTTAAATAATAAATAAGCTAAATAACTAGCAAAAAAATTTTATATCTTTATGAGTTGTCAAAAGATGAAACTGGACTGGAACAACAACGAAACACGAAACTCGCATCAACATATTAACAAAAAGATAGAGCACGGTATGCTTAGGTTTTCATCATAAAGATTTATTTTACGCCAAAGCTAAACTGTCATTCACGCTACATTCAAAATAAATCGCATATGCAAATTCTGAGATGTGAACGAGAACCTGATTGGCGTGTTTCTTCCCTTAAATATTTTTCTCCAATCAAATTCTCGATTTTGTTTTGTATGCAGAGTAAGGGGCTCTTAATGGTTGTTTATATTCGCACATGCGGAAAAATATCAGCATTATTTTGACACATACGGAGTTTAGAAATGAGCAAAAAATCCTTAATGCGATGCGATAATTGTGTAATCCCATATACGACATAGGTATAGGCGCACTAAAGCTGCATGATCTGGGAAACATCCATGAGGATGATCTGGAGACAGCATACATGAGTCATAACCCATTTTAAAGAGAGAACATATTCACACCATCTATCCCTCCGCAGATCGTAATTCAGACCTGAAACAAAGCACGCTCAATCTCAGATCCAGTACCCCCAGATTTATATAGGAACTTAGAAGAATTTGTGACCACGACTGATTAAGCGTGCTCTAGTCACTCTTTTGTTCACAGGGAATCTTCTGTGTGGGGATACGAACTCACAACCTCTCGGATATGGGCCAAACGTCCTAATAGCCAGGCTAAATAGGCCCATCCACGAAATGAAAACTTTAAGGGACCGTTCGCCCAGCGTTAGAATCGGAGATGTGAATGGGAGCCCAATTTCAGAAATATATTTACCCTTGAAAAACTCGAGAATCAGGATTTTGCTCGTATCTCTTAATTCGCATGGATGGTGTTTTCTACACAAAATAGGCAGGCTCTTCCCTTTCCAGTCAGTATTTCCCCGGATTACTGTTACCTGTGTATGGTGAGGCCATTTGGCTCACAACGTGTTCATTGTACTTTGAATGTCCTGAGCAGCATTTCTTGTATATATAACCTGATTTATTATTTATGTTTTCAATGAGTTCTGAGTCTAAAACTCGAAGTGGCTCTTGTTGTGTAGCTTAACATTTAAAAAAAAAAAAGAATTGTTATGTAATACAATTTTTTCTACAACTATGTGCTAACCTCAAAATTTTTACCTAAATTATAATTTGTAAAATGAAATTAATCTCGCAGCTTGAACACTATGGACTCTACATTACACTAATGTATGATGGTGAATGGCTAGCAACAAGAACAAGCATAATAAACAAGGTGCCAAATCAGGACTGTAAAAAAAAAAGCAAGTTCTTTCAAAGTCTAGCAACCATGTCATCTTTTTAAACAATGTATCTATAAATAACTAGGACAAATTTTCCGTTCAAACACACCAGAGTTACTTAGTATCATATGAAATTCAGCAGATTTGAGCACAAAAATTTCATAATTTATTTCTTCTATTGAAAACAAAATTATCTGTTTGAAAATATCGCCTCACTCCCTCTACGATCACTATCAAGGGTGCATAAGAACGTGATTGGTGATTCTTCCCAGGAGAAATTCACTCATCAGGTTCCCCCTTTATCCCAATTATGATTGGTGGTGCGTGAATCGATTCAAACATGCAAGCCTACTTGATGTGATTCATGATTGCAGCCCTCAATATGCTATTTGAAAAGATATCTTGTTCCAGTCAAGAGTCACCCCCATTCTCTCTCCTCTACTCACTTGTATGGGAATATAATACTATGATAAGGGAATATAATACCTCTTTCCTGAATGGGTCCGTTTGATAAATGGGTTGTGACGTATGTGTGTGGCAGAAGTAGAATTCTTGGGCTTGGCCATAGATGCGATGGCACAATTGGAAAAAAATAAACGCACCCCCTCTGTCTTAATGGCGTACAACAGCACTTTTTATACATCAGATATTTCAAATTTTCACGACGCCTGCTCTAAGAACTATGTGTAAGCAGTTTTGAATTTCATGCAGTTGAATTAGTTTACATAGCATCATATGCATTAGTTTAAAAATCAAGACAGAAACTAACATGCTTCCTACTCCAATAACTATCCTGCGCTAATGGTGAAAACAAACGAAGTGTTATTGCAACTATGGAGTTCAGCTATGTACCACCTGCAACCCATTCCAATCGCCGACACATGCCTGTGTGAGAAATTCCTTAATTTCCAACTATTCTCACTGCATGCGATTCACCGGATCCTTTCACCAATCAGGTTCTCCTTATTTCAAACATTTTTGCATACTCAAAAGGGCGTCTCTGATCCAGTTGTCTCACTATTCGCCAATAGGATCACATTATCCCTATAATTAGGGAGTCAGAAATATGAATCCACCAGAAAAAAGTATGTTTTTGTGTCTAATTTTGTGACTTACAATATCAATTGCAGTAATTAATTAGTATGTTTGATGTCACTTTCATGAGCCATTAAGATTGAAGGCTAGAATGTGAAGATCCAATCATTAAATCAAAAATTATTCAGGGCAATCCTTTTCTTGGTGCACTGTACTTTAACAGCAAGTAACGTAAATAAGTTTATATTAGTTACGATTGATGTAAATATCAGTATTTTAGAAAGTTTGATTCCCAGTTAAGGAACTGAGCTTTAAACCTCTCACCTGCTCTAAACTATCCAGAATTCGCATATCAGGAAAAAAATGAACCATGCCTTGTCTTAAAAAAAAAAAGAGGCTCACAGCTTCCATTACAACATCACCTTTCCATCTGCTCTCTATGTAACATAAATTTAATTTAAGGATTCCCCTGTATCTGGAAAACTAAATAAATGAAAAATGAAGCTACTTATCTGCTATAAGTGAAGATATGAAACACAAATCTGAAATCTCCGTTTCCACCAACCCTTTCTTTCTACTGATCATAAAATAGAAATATTTTGCGACACTTATGGATAGTGTTTGTAAAATGTTAGGAAATCAATGATTTTCTCTCTTTTTTCAGTGAATAAAATAAAATTTGCATCTGGAAAAAGTGGGGGAAAGCAACTGCTTCACAAACACTTTTCAACATGATCACCCAGGTTACCAACAAAAGGCACGAGAAAAATTACAAAGGAGTGAGAGAAAATAAGCATTTCCAAGTTACAACAAAAAAAAATTACATTTTAAGCATTTAATTTAATGCCAAAATTGTCCTCTTAAAACCCGATAAAATGAACATGCTTCAGTATTTGTGAAAGCAATTGACATTTCAAACATAATGTTGGTAAGATTTTTATTCTGGAGAGAACTTTAAATGAATGTTTAAGAAAAAGCTCAAAATGTGAGTTTAAAAAGAAAATGGACATAACTCAAAATGTGAGTTTAAAAAGAAAATGGATTAAGCTCAAAATGAGTTCTTATAAAAATACAAGTAATTCAAAATGTGTAGTTAAGTAAAAAAATGCGGCTAAAAATGCGTATTTAAAAAAATTTACAAAGCATTTCATTCCATTTTTCAAACTTCTCTTATTCTATTTTTTAAGAGTAAAGTAATGGACTTAATAATCCGATTGCTTAAATTTCTTAACACAAACTTTTAAATCAGTCTTTTTTTTAAATAACTTTAAAAGCCAATTCTTGTTTTTACAAAGTTGTCACACCGTAAGAATTTATAATAGTGGTATTAAATTTATGTTCTTTGAAATTAGATTTTAAAAAATCGGTGTTATGAATACGTAAAGATCACCTGAAAAGCTACACCTGGAATATGCCAACCTACCCCAACCCCAAAATCTGTGTCTCTGATGATTATACTTAGCGTTTGATTAAATAATGAAAAGTAAATTTTTTTTTGTTTAGTTAAATTTGGGTTGAACAATGAAAGGTGTATTTTGGTTCATAATGTGTCCTTTTTTTTCTAAAGTTTTTTAAGCTATATCCATTTTCTTAAACATGTAATTTGATCTTAGTCTACTTCCTTAAACACACAGCTTGAGCTGTATTAAGAAAAAAAGTTTACTAGCGATTAATTGTAGCATCTTAAGTTTGTCTGCTCAAACAGTGAGTCAACATTTAAACCTGAAAGATATTTTATTTTAATTCAAATTCTCAAACTGGTGTTTTTACAGAACATAAAACTTTTATGTGTGCAACTTTAAATATGCTGTAGTAACAACTTTAAAACATTTTGTATGCAAAGCTTAAACACAAAAGCTGAGTCAAAATTTTTTTATTAGTCTGAGTAAAAATTATTTTAATAAAACATTTTTATGATTATATCTTTCCAAAGTGCACATTAAGATATTTACAAATTATTTTAAATATTTTCAGAATGAAATTTTTTTTTGTTTTGTAATTTAACTAACCTTTTAATTTTTACGATAAAATACTAACTTTAATAAAAAAAACGGATTTGCTCAAAAATTTACACAAGCAATAGTTTTTATAAATAATCAGTATTAAAAAAAAAAGGGAATAAGAAATTTTTTCAAAATTATAGAAATCTTAAAAAAAATTGTACATAATAAAAATTTTATTCTTACACTATTCACAGAAAATTATAACATGATTCAGATTTCTAACTTTTCTTGTAAACATCATCAACACACATGAAGCGGATAAAAATTAATAGACATTCCCCTAACTTCTAAATTTACAATTTTACATAAACCGGAGCATTAAGGTTGTACAATAAGGGGGGGGGGACTGAAAGCAGTTTTGCATTTATGAGTGAGTTTTAGCAAGAAATAGAATATCTTCAAAATCATTATGATGTTTTGCTTAAATAGAAAAATAGATTACATTTTAGAATCTCTACATATCACATCACAATAAATAAAAATATATTTGTATATTTTCATGTTGAATATTTTGGTGTGGTAATACATTTTTCATTCATTTAAATATATCGAGAATAAAAGTAATTCCATTGAAAATTTTAAGATGGTAGAGTAAACCCTAAATTGTCATATTTTATCAGCAATATATCAACATAAATTTTTCAATGATAAATCAAACAAAATCTAGAAAAAGAACATTATTTCCCGCAGCACTATAATCCTGAAACTTGACAGTTTTTCTTTTTGTTTTTTTCCCAGTTTAAGAGTAAACTGAAGTGAAATATTTTTATGAAATTAAATTTTAATAAACAATAAAAGATTTATAGTTAAACAACAAGAAGGCATAAAAAAGTCGATAAAATAAAAAACATCCTTTTTCAAAACAAAATTAAACAAACAAAAACAATTTTTTCAAATAAAACTAAATTTTAAACATTTCAAACCACATGAATGTATTTTGCACAAAAAACATCAAACGTACAGGAATCTTCACAAGTTTAAACAAAAATTATTTAATTGTAATGATGAAATATGAATTATAAAATGAAGATGGTATAATAATGATGTGAAAAAACAATTTACATGTATAATTCAAAGTCCATTCTCTTTGAACTATAAAATTCAGCATCTGGCTTATCAACTTGTCTTACAAATACTCCACTTTGAAAATATTCTTCTTCAACCCATTGTTGCATTTGGGAAGTTGGAAAGGGACCATAAATTTTGGAATCCTTTGCATTATCCCACTTGAACTCCCACATAACTTCTGAGTTAGTATCTAGAGCATATAAAAATAGAGGAATTTTATTACATAAATTTCTCAGTTCTAGTAAGTGCTAGTTAAAGAAAACAAATTTGGCAAAACAACGTAATAAAAAAATTTATCAATAATATATGGTTAAGACAAAAAAATTATGAAATTATTGAGTATAGATGACTAACTTCATACTACTTGTGCAATTAAATAATTTCTTAAAGTACTAGTTAAAAAAAATTATCTGGTATTAACAGATATTTGCTAAGAAAAAGAAATAATATTATATGCTTTGTAAATGAAGATTTTTGGCAAGCATTGGAAGTAAGTAAAATAAAACTTAAGTCTTATTTTTTGTTTCATGACTTAATAGAATTTTACAATTTTAGTATAAGGATACTCAACACAAACTAACTTTAGTAGTATGCAGTTAAGTTTGCCTTTTAATTTTATTAATTTATAATAACATTTCATTAAAAACAAATGGATGTTGGGTTAAAAGAAAAAAGAAATTATTAAAAAATTTAAAAAGACATAGGAGAAGGATAAGAATGATTTTTTTTTATTGTTACCACACAATAATGTTTGAAGTGAAGAAACTGGCTAAAACTGTAACACAACCTTGCAGATTGCAATATATGAGACTGCATAAAATTAATTAATTTACAGTATTGAATGCTCTAGATAAAGATATTGTTTATGCAATTATACCCTTTATGTTTAAAACTAAAAAGTTTTTATCAATAAAATTAAAATGCTTAAATAGTAATTTATGAAACCTTTACTCATGTTCAACTTGAAATATTATGTAATTTATAGATATATATATATTTCAATATAAAATGCTAATCTACATCGAGTACTTTTTTAGTTGTCATCACTTTTACTCTCTTAATTAATGATAGTTTAATCCTCGCAAAAGATTATATAAGTTTTCTAGGAAATATAAATTTCTTAAAAATAATAAATAAATAAAACAAAGTATGTGGTTTTTTAGCAATATTTTTTAAGAAAAAGTGATGCGAACAATAAAATGTCATAATTTATGCTTAAGTGACATCATAATGAACATCAATAATGTATCAATAGATTAATTTGTAAAACTGTACATAACGTAAATTTTTACATGCATATAAGGTAAAATGTATCCTTAGGAAAATGTTTTTAATAAAATTAAATATTTGAACCAAATCATTATAACCAGTATATTTCTTACTAACAACCCTTTATGTTTTGTTCAAAGAAATGAGATATAAACTATTATGAATATATTTTGACTAATATACTGTCTCTGAATAAGAAACTAGTTACTTGATCATCCCATTTCTTAAGAATAAAGTAAATTTAAAAGTATATCAATAATGTAATCTTTAATATTATGATCCTATTAAGGGTCAAGAGGCTCGAACACAATATTTTCTAAGTTAGTTGGGCAATATAAATTATTAACTCAATATCTTTCGAATAAAAGTAAACTATTTATAAGTTAAAGAAGTGTTTTCACTACAGCACGAGAATCTCGCTTATTTTTTTCTTTTCTCACATTAAAATTATTAACGCGAGAAGATTGCGCATTATATTAATCAATTTCAAAATGCGCGAATTTTGGAAAAATATTTGTCTTCTGCCATTTTGAATAAAATCAGTTTCACCTTTCTTCCTTGATCTTTCATTATTTTCAACATCGATCCCTGTTATCTAGCTTCCCTATTTACCAGTATGTTTCAGAACCGGTGCGAACAGCAGAACACAATGCCCCCCCCCCCGAATGACAGAACACCTTTCAGAACACATTTTTCTGCAACCACGTGTTCACGGAAGGTAATATTTCTTCATGTAAGACGTTTAAATTTTTTTCAATGCTACAAATTTACTTAGTGATTCTGAATTGTTCAGCATCTGTTGCAAGGTCATTTAGCACTCAAAACCGACTTAAGACAAAATATAGCTTACAAATGACTGATAAACATTTGAGCAACCTAATGAGAAAAGCTGACGAAAAAGTAGATATAGAACGTTTTCCATATGATGATGAAGCAAAAATATTCAATGCTTTAACAATTAGAAAATGTTAAAAATGTATTATAATTAAAGAAATGTTTTTTTCCAAGTCTATTCGCGTTAATTTAATTTTTAGAAATCTCACTTAACTTTTTGAGATCTCACCCTGTTTTTGAGAAAGGGTGAGAAATTCTCTCTCATTTTTTTCCTGTAATGAAAACACTGGTTAAAGTAAATTATAACTAGAATTTATTTAATAAATATTATTTTAAAATAATTCAGACCAACTAATACCTGCAGTTGGAGACGGACTGTGATGCCCAGAAACAGAAGTTTTATTTTCATCAACAGTTTCTTCAAAATCATCTCCGAACATGTCCAATGCAGCATCATCACCATTTTGATCATTAGATTTAGTCTTGGAATTGACATAATATGACATTTTTTCATACGTTTGTTGATACACATCCATGTCTCCAGATTGTATAAGATTATTTGCTAAGCTAGTCAAAGTCACTAATTTTTCTACATCTTCTTCACTTTTTGTGTTAGCTTCTTCTACACTGTCTTTTTTCTTTTTCCATTTATTGCTAGCACTTCTAGAGGCAGTTGAACCTCCTAAACGACAAATAGCTTTCTGGACAGTTTCTTTTGGTTTCATCAAATCTAGCATTTTAGTATAGTGGTCAACCACATCAATGGCAGGTCTCTCTTCATCACTTTCCTCATCGTCCTCTACTTTTCTTTTAGTTTTTTCTCTAGCTTTTACCTAAAAGTATAAGCACATCTTTTAAACTTCGCAAATAAACAACAGCACTAAACAGCATCTATTAAAGTAAAATAAATCTCAGGCACAACTGTAATGCAATAATTACCATTACATATTTCCTAGCTATAAAAATGTATTTAATTTATTAAATTTAATTTTTTAAAATAATTTTTAATCTAATTTTAATTAAATGAAATCAATTACTTAATTTTTTTATTACATTTTATAAAAAGCAAATATAAATATTTTATTCTCTTTTTAACAATCAATGGTAACGGCTAACTTTTCAGTTCAGTACATGTGTAAAACTCATTAATTCACTGTCCCGACTAAATCTAATATCAAAATCTATTTTTAACTCTTTTATCCTTATATTACTTTATTTCTCTTAGGGTGACCTGGGGTAATTCCTGATCAAAAAACGCAAACATCTATTTTGTGAAAAAACTATTCAAAATAGAATTTTAATATTTACTGGAAGTTTGACACTATATGAGATGCGTCCTATGAGAAACGAAAGTTAATTG
>NC_092206.1:43680795-43740135 GCF_043381705.1 Parasteatoda tepidariorum
TGATTTAAACGATAAAAGAAATGATTTTAATGTAAATAAACTAATTACTTAGAATTTTAATGTTTCTAAAATATCTATTTAAATACGATGTTTAATCAAATGAATAGAAATAAAAAAACATAAAGTAATGGTTTTTTTCTCCAAAAAAATTGACAAACTCTTCAAAACTTGAAAGAAAAAAAACAATTGATACCCAACTAAAGTGATAAAATTCTATGTGAAATCATTGAGTTAATTGTATGTTATTATAAATAAGTTAATTAAAAACTTCTTGGTTAATTTATATAATTTTTACCACGTGCAAATCTATTTCGGGCAAATCCGTGGCTAAAAATATGCGCCAAACGGCAATTCATGCTTTTTTCTCTCTTTTTTTCTTCTTAAATAAATGTTATTTTTCTAAAATCATTAAAATTGTATAATTAAATGTCAACCTATTAATTATTAACTTATCCAGAATAATATCAACTCGCGCACATCCATTTTCGAGCCAATCCTTGGAAACTTACAAATCAAACGCGCTTCAGTACTGTATTATATATATATATATATAAAATATTTTAAGAAGGGGCGCCGATAGGGAGGATTGCCATAGGCGCCATTTTCTCTAGATACGCCTCTGCATAAGATTGAATTTTTTGTTACATAGTTATGAATACTTATTCAGATAATTTTTACACAATAAAAATCTTTTCTTTCTTTTAATCCACAGCACCTTTAACTTTTAACTAGAGTCGGATATAATTATTTTTTTACAGTACGATTCATGCTGATGTTCATCCCATTAGATTACTAATATAACAAATAACTTAATTAAATCAATAATCAGCATGACAATTTTAAAAATATACTTTATTTAATCATTAGTAAATAGAAATTATAACCTTTATCCAATCAATATCATCAAGCCACTGATCTTTTACGACATCTTCTTCTTTTTGGAAGATGTAAGTCCCATCTTTATCAAAATATCCTTCTTCTAATTCCTCTTTCATATTAAAAGGGGTGATTCGAATTTCACCATCAAAATCAATAGTTCTATCTTCTTGTCCTGATTTAAAATTAAAGTGAGAGGAGATGGTAAGTGAATTTACTAAGTTCTTAAAATTTCACTTGCTACAATTTAAGAAAAAGATGCAAATTATAAATATTAAAATTCTGTATTTAAAAGGCATAAATAAAATACAGTTTGGTTAACAGAGTTCCATAAACATTTTGCTATTGCGAAAAATAAATAAATAAATGGTAGGTCAAAATTTTGAATGAGATATCATAGATGAAGAACAAAATCATACACGGAGAAAAGAGATACCAATTTAATGTATCCTTTCATACATCAATGGACAATTCAGAATTTTTTGTCAGGATCCTTTTTTCAGAATTTTGTGAAAAACTACTAAAAATTTAAACCTATTCCAAGCAACTATCTATCTATTTATATATATTTCATAAATAAATATGCATGTATTTATTTATAAAGAAAAATACAAAATAATATAAAGAGATGCCTATAAAATTACAGAATTTTAATATATTAATAGCATCAATAAACTGTTAACCCATTGCAATAATACCATAGCTAATATGTTCATTTTTGGTTGTTAAAAAAATTACATATTTGTGTTTCTGTCAATAATTCATGCAAGGCATTTTTATTAGTTTGAAAATTAAAAATACAGTTAATAATTTTTATGAAGTATCTTTTCTTCAGGTCAGAAGTTTTGCTGAGGGTCATTACACAGATCTAATCTCTTTCTCCTTGCATAAACTCCTGTACACTCAAATTTTGAACATAGGTTATGTTTAATAGTATCCTAAAATGTTGCTTTAGAATCAAGGATCTATTGTAATGAAATAGGTGCCTCTGATGTTTATAAATCTTTTATATGCAAATATTATTGAATAAAAATAACATCATTATCACTTTAGCTCTCTGAGTGTTAGTCCCAGACTTTTGCCAATTTTCAGACTTCTGATTAGGGTATCCTAGCTCAAAAAACTAGTTGTTATCATATGGAGAAAATGTATGTAACATGGTAGTGCATGGTAACGTGGTACACTGTATGTCGACACTGCTATCAATAAAAAAATTGCACAAGTAAATTTTTCTCAGCTAACTAATTATCTTTTCTAAAGATTGTCTACCCTAACAGTTTGCAGCCAATTTTGTAAATTGCATTTTTAACACAATAAATGAATACAGTGTCTAACTGTATGTTTAATAAATATAGGTTTAAATTTATAATATTATGAACCAAGCATCTTTACCATACAGATACAAGATCCCTATAATGAAAACAGTGCAATTATAAAATATTAACACAAAATAGATATAACTAAACCTTCCCATCAGATTTTCAAAGAAACTATATATAAGTTTATAAACAACAATTCATATTAATCGAGAAAGTTACAAAAAATTTAAAAAGGACTCAACTTGCTTCATTTTTTCCCTTATAACCAAATAATCCTTACTAAGAAGTAACTAGAGTATCTATGGAAGAATATCCATAGTAACTAAAATGCAAATAGTAATTATAAATCGATAAAATTACTGTTTTCACACCAAATGAACACAAAATAAAATAAATACAGACTAAACTGAAACATTTTCAGATACACACAAAATTTATTTTTAGTAGCTATTGGTTCTTACTATTTTTTCAACCAAAAAAAAAATTATGACTCCAGTTTTTTTGGCTAATAAATAAAAAATTACCTTCTAATTCATTAGGATCTAGCACATTATACTTTTTTGCTTCCTCTTTTTCATCCTCCTCATCACTATCTAGAGAATGTTTTGATTTCTTGAAATTGTGATTATCCCGAGCCTGTCTGGATTGCTCTATTTCAGCTTCCAGCTCCTCTTGATTGAAAATTTGATTTTTAGAGCTCATCTTAAAAATAAATTTTAATACTTAAATAACTTTATACATCAATACTTCACAATAAAAACATAATAATAAATAAAAGAGTATAATTGATTACTTAACCAACCTAATTATTGAAATATTACCCAAAAATGAATTATATTTTATTATAAATAATTAGCTTAAATTTTTTACCTTCTGCAACCAATAAAAGAAAAAAACTTGCAGATAATAAAGAAATTTTTTCAATAATGCTTAAGAAATAACAAAGAGAACCTCTTAACCTGGAGACCTTTGAAAAATAATACTAATGAATTTGATCTCAAAAAATTAAAATCTTTCATGATTGGTAGTTTTCTCTTAAAAATCTTAATAACTATTAAAAATATCAGATTTCGAATGCAGTGACACAATATTTACAGACTTAACTTCTTTAAGCCAATTTCTAATTAACTGATATTCTGACTTCACACTTGAAACAGTTAACAACTGATTTAGTGACTCCTTTAATAAAATTTGATAGATATAAAACAAGAGAAAAAATTTCTAAAATAAATTAATATTTTGAAGTGCACATGAGTCAAAAAAGTAGGAAAATTTGCAGGGAATGAAATGGCATCTTAGCAATCTGGATTAATAATACTTGATACATACACATTATAAGTCCGAATTTTATGCACCTGTTTAAACTGTATTTTTTTAATAGTTTTTTTTATGAAATGATATTCTCCTGATATGTACAATAGATATCACAAATACATTACAATAGATAGCATGCATTCACGACTTTTAACATAGATTACAAAGTACAAAAAAATACTAAGATATTTCTGCATAGGTATCTATTCTTTAAAACTGCAATCCACACGGCATAAATAGGCAGATAGCAAAAATTTAAAAAATGCATATATTAAGAGATTTTCTAGGAGTTATCTTTAATTTGGTCCCCTTCTGTGATATTTTCTAGTATTTCGCATCACAGGCCACTACCCGGAAGTCAGCAAAACTTGGCGATTATTTTAGAACAGGTACAGATAAGGAAATCTTCTCAAAATTACATGAAATAAAAACTACATCTCAGTCCACAAAAATGTTGTATTATTCAGAATTGATACAACAGATTTTACTACTCTACACATTGAACAACGACTGGCCCTGAACTCTAAGATACTATATACTATTTCTACTATCCTGAAGCATAACTTCATCAGAAAGAAAGTCTGAAGTATGTAACTAACCTAATATTGCAAAGTACACCTTGATCACTAAAAACTGCTGGAATTTTTCAAAAGAATACAAAAGAAATATCTTTTAAAAAATGACTGTATAAGAATCAAACGATTCTAATACTAATCTTTAGTACTGAATCTATTAAACATAATATTAATAATTTAAATGCAACAACTGAAACATTTATTGATTAAACACAATTTTAAAACATATGTGGTGGAAAATAAACAGAATATTTCAATTTGAGTATTTGCATGATGGTTGAAAAATACGTAACCAATCAGAATACGAAGATAAAATATTTAACTACCGTTAATTATCTTCGTTTAAAGTTATTCAAATTCAAATACTCAGCAAGAGATCACAGCAGTGCGACTACATGAGTACCTTGTTTTGATGCCAGATCTAAAAATTTAATTGCAAAACATTTGAAACCGCCACTGTTGCTTAGCCGAGCGACTTTCAGCTCAATCGCTCAGTTGATGATTATTTCATTCAACCTTAAAGACCATTCACACTGCATACAAAAACATTGCGTATGCGAATTCAGCAATGCAAGCGGCTACATGATTGGCTATCTTTTCACACTAAAATATATTTCACCGAACAATCTCATCTCCGAATTTTCATGGTCCACTACAAAAAATAATCGCATGTTTTAAAAAATGATCGCTACTGAAAACCAATCAAGACCTCGAAATGAGTGTTTAGGATAATGGATATAGCTTGAAATTTGGTTTGACGCAAAATAATATTTTTCTTCTCAATATTGTGGTGATGAAGAGGAAAAGATTTTTTCAACGCCTTGGTAGTAATCTTTAAAAGAATTTAAAAAGAAAAAAGAAAGACAGAGAGAGGAAGAAAGAGAGAGGGAGGGAGAGAGAGAACGTCACTGATGTGTTTTAATTTGGTATCTCAATGAGATCTTGGGAAATGTTACATTTATATTGTAATATACACATTACATAAACAAACCAAAACCGCAATTTGAGAATTTTGCTTAATAAAGATATATTTTTCTTTTAGAGCAGAATTGAAAGCTCGTTTATCCAAAGATAACTTCATGTAAAATGTAATATTTTTAAAAATTATTAATATAATTGGGTATACTATAGCCTACGTCACAGATCGTGTTATTCCTACTAAATTTAACTAGTAAACAGCATTTTCTGCGAACCTGATTTCTAGCAACAAGTAAAAGCATCAAACGAAGTGACTTGTTATAAGTCTCTACTCGCCAGGTTGGAATTGTATTAGTCTAGTTCCTTTGGAAATAATTTATATTGTTGTTTTACCGAAGTTTATGAATTTAATAAGCATATTTAAAACTCAGTTTATTAATTAAACTAAAAGGTAAATGTTATTCCTAGTAAGTGGAAGTAGTTGTGCTTTTTTCATATTATACCCAATTAAGAAAATGCTTGAAACATTTTTGAATTTCAGGTCAAACACAATTGTAGGTTACGACATTTTAACATTTTTTTTTAATTATAAAATATTAAGTGATAAAATACAAAATTTGAATGAAATTTCTAAAATAGTTTAGAAATACTAAAATTTCCAAAAAAAAAAAGAAGTTTTTTTTAAATTTTATTTTTGATTCTCAGAATTATTCAATTGATTCCTCCTGAACTTCATTTTTTGTTAAAATTACAGAGTTTAAAAATTATTCAAATATTTGTATACATTGAAATTGAGAAATTCTTCAGCCATTAAGGAGTCAAGAAGGTTTTTCCGAACAAAATTTCAAATTTTTTGAGAAATATATATGATCCTCTATTTTTTATTCAGAGCAATTTGATACCATGTATAAGATAGTACTTAAAATCTTCCAAAATTATAACCAGCAAAAATGTTCAAACGCAGTCACGAAAAATAGAAAACTACTCATCATTTTTTATGTATCGTTTGAAATTGAAATATTTTGTGTAAAGCTATTTTTTCAAAGTTTTGAATAAGCTTCGCGCTCAAGATTTCTCTACGTCTGATTAAGATATTAAATTAAAATTTCGTAAGTGAATTTAATTGAAAAAATAAAGTTCCTTTGTGTATAAAATTTACTTTTTATTTTTCAGTATGATTTATTGCTTACTAAAAGTTGCCATATTTAATTGCTTATTAAAAGATGTTTTAAGTCATTATCATAATTTTTATAACTTTTACCGTGCGCACAAGACGTCAAAATATCTTGTTTTTCGTTTTGAAATTTTAACTCTTAAGATAATTTACTTACAAAAGATCATTGCATTACAATAATATATAATTATTTGTTACGAAAAAGAGTTTGCATTTAAATGATGTCTGCGCTTATATTAAACTCCAGCAAACATTGCTCGAATTGAAGAATGCTTAAGTTAAAGTTTAGATGGATATTGAAGAAAGTCGAAAAAAGTTGAACATCGATGCCTTCTCAATGAAATCAAAACCAACTTTATTCCTTATAATTAAATAATAGTTAAAAAAAAAAGAAAAAAAAACTATTTTTTTTTGTTAACGAGCATTACCATTGCGTTAAAAAAATTTTTAGCTTTTTTTTCTCCACAGTTCCAGATGTACAATAAAAGATGCTAAAATTGAAACTAATATCATGGGTATCAAACGTTTTACTCTTTCCAGCTAAATTACTGAGGCCATTTTCTTTTTATAATACTTTCACCAGCCGTCTTGATTCCCATATTTTATTTTGTCCCATATTTTATTTATTGGGAAGAGAGTGCTCTATTCCCCTGAGCCACAAAACTTTTCGCATATTTTGATGATAGTGAATTCGAATTCGTCAAAAATTGATATGTTATTCAGAGAAAGTTAGCTTTGTGTCTCAATTCCTATTTTGATTTCTTTCTTCTTCTCATTGGCACGACAGCCCAGGATGGGCCTTGGCCTTCTCAACAAGCCTATGCCAAGACATTCTTCCCTTAGCCAAGGTTCTCCAGTTAATTATCTTTAAAATTTGTAGGTCCTTTTCAAGGCAGTCTAAAAATCTTAGGTTTGGTCGTCCTCTTTTTCTTGTACCTGTTGGCCTGGCACAGAAAACTTTTTTGGCTGTCCTGCTATCCTCCATTCTTATAATGTGGCCTGCCCATTTAATCCTTTGAATTTTGATAAATTTAATGACATCAGGTTCTTTATATGCTTTGTAGAGTTCCGTATTTGATCTTCTAAACCAGGTACCGTTTTTACTTATTCCACCAAAAATGCTTCGCAGTATTTTTCTCTCAAAACTAGCTATCATATTTTCATCTCCACGGGTCATTGTCCAGGTCTCACATTCCTATTTTAATTAATCGCCAGAAAAATTATAAGACGAAAACGGACAAATCGGCGGATGTATAAATGTCAAAACCTATTTAATTGTCTGAAAAAACTGAGTGGAGTTGAAGCAGAATTTTCCGAAGCACTTTCAAGTTTTAAATGAGAACCAAACAATGATTGCCATTTAAAATGTGCAAGTGCTTCTGTTGTTGTTGCTTGTTTAATGTTTTGTACAACCGCTCACCTCAATGGTGATTCGACAAAATTAAATTGTATTTTTTTCATCCGCTTAAATGTTAAATTGTTACTCCTAATGCGTATGTTTTTTTTAAAAATATGTTTGGGAAGAATTGTAAACATATACCTTGAGGGAGGTCATTACAGAACACCCTCTGTCTGCATTGAGAATTTCCATAATGACAAATGCACACGGTTAGAGTAGGGAACACTCTGTATTATAAATGTGCATAACATGACTACAAGATAATAATATATATTTTGCATTAATAGTTAATTGAGTAGATATTTAACTTGACTACTTCGATTGCAGAATCTGTCATCCTAGAAACTAAATTTTGAAGCTAATCTAGAAAAAAATTATGCTTAGGTAAGTTTTTATTTTTCTATTTTATCATATTTACACATATTTCTTTTATATAAATCATTTTTATTCACTTATTGGAAATATATTTATTTGGATTAAGACTCTGTTATTCATGCTGCTAGGCATTATTCTTATTGATTTTTTAGGAAATACACTGTTTCTCGAAACACGCATTTTTAATAGTGATTTTATCTGATTAAATTATGAAGCCAGCTCCACACAGTTGCATGAGATATTTCCTATTAAAGGTGGAGATCAGAAAAATATACCAAAGGACCCAAGAAAAGCTCAAATTGCAGTCCATCAACCTGCCAGAAGATTGAAGAATTTATTTCTCTTATGTTTTGCGAGTTTGATTTCGACTTATTTTAAAGTCATTTAAATCTTACCCTTTTTTCATAAAAAATATCTTTTTAACTGATATTTCGAGAAACCTGTAATTTTTGAAGTTTTGAAATTTAAATTTATTTTGACCATTTGATGCATTACAGGAATTTTTTCTTTTGTCTTTTCCATTAAAATTACTTGACTGATAAACCATATGATTTCCATGACAATATTCTGAAGGCTTACCAAAAAGTTTGAGACACGTCTTATCCAAAAGCTACTAAAGATTCACCTTCATATAAGGGTGATTCTCAAGAAATATGACAATTTACAGTCTCTTGCTTCAAGATCTAATACTATACTACTAAAAGAACTTTTTCTTGAATTATTTTTAACAAATAGCATTGCTCTTAGCATTTTAAGATGACCTTGTACTAGCATTGACTGTTTTGTATATTTAAAAAATTTAATTGAATTTCAAAATGTCATTTTCCTGGAATGTCACAAACAATATTTCCAATAATAACTAGCTTCAAAACTTCCCATAAATTTTTCAATATCTGATTTTTTTATTTTATTTCAACCGTTGTTAGTAGCATTTCTAGAATATATGCAGAGGTTATTATTTACGAAAACTTTCCTGAAAATAATTTTTCCGATAGTAATTTGTTTGTCACATGAAAATGAGTCATTTTCCTGGCTACTTTTATTTAGTGATTTATAACCAAAATAAACAGCGCCAGCAATAAATATCGTATGTTAATAGATTGATTAGAATACCTTCCTATCTGAACATGTCTTATTGCATGAATAAAGAACCAACTTTCTGGTTTAAAACTTACTTCAAAAAATTTTTCATAGTGAGTAGGTTTTTATGTTGTCTTTGTCATTTTCCTGTCTTTTTTAAATCATTAATAAGATAAATTACATAGATTTACCTGAGTTATTTCAAGAAATCCTGTTGTTTTCTGCGGAATGTAAACGCCTTAGGCCGAAATGTTAAATTAAAGTAAAGTTAAATGCTATAAAATTGTCATTATCCTGGCTTATGAATGCCAGGACATTGACACAGTTATTAGAAAATGTTTTAAACAGTATAATGTAAAGAGAGAAAGCAAATATTAACCTAATACCAAGTTTATGTAAGATTGTAGTATGCTTGAATGTAATCAAAGTTATTTTTTTTAATTTAATGATTGATTATTATACACAATTTTATACTGTACTCAACAGCAAAAAAAAATTGATACATTCTACAGTGGATAAAAGAATTAATTTAATTCATGGTCCATCTAACGCAAAGGCTTAAGTTGAGTTACTTACTATTAGGTTAAAATGACTGTTTTTTTAACTCCTAAGCTAATATGTCATTTTCCTGGCATACAAAATTTGGTGAATTTCTATTTTATTATTTTTTCTTGAGCAAATGTCAATAAACTACATTGCTGTCTGTAAGATATTAATAAATGTAACTAAATAAATATACGAAAAAATTTTAGATTATTTTGAAGACTTTAAAGTTGAAGAAATTTTTTGTTTCGAATTGTCATGTATCCAAAGAATCACCCATAAATGTGTCTTGGTGTCTTGACCTGTTGATAAGCATGGTAAAAATAGAAGGGTTGTTATGTAAATTAAATCCCAAAATCATACATCTTTTTGGGAGAGCAATTTTTTAAGTATTTTTTAAAATGTTTTTTTGATGATCAAATATTTTAATCGCTGTATGTAAAAAATGCTTCAACCCGTTAACTTGTTTTGAAAAGGTTAAAAACGAAATTATTTCGAGCTTTTCTTGCCAGTGAGAAAATCTGAAAATAATTATGTTTTTGGCCCTAAAAGCATAATTGTTTCAGAATTTTCACATCTATAGGAAAATGACAAAAATAGCTTTCTTCTTATGAACTTAAATCTTTTTTTCTTCAAAAAGTAGTTTCAGTAAGTAGTTCTGTATACAGCAAATCGATTGATAATTCGATTGATCGATTCGAATCGATTGATTCGATTGATTGGCAAATCGATTGATAACGATTGAGCAGAAATTCGACATTCTAAAAATTGCATATAAACTACATTAAATCATTTCGAGGTAGTCAAATAATTAAAGAATTTTTTCCCCCTTTATCCTTTTCTTTTGCATAAATACAATTCTAAATTATTTTAGTACAGAGAGAATATGCATAAAGCCACATAGTTGAATTAGCACTAATTCGGTTATGCGTTTTTGTATTTGTAAACTGTAATAATAAGTTTAATATGAATCAGCTATTTAATTATAATTTAGGCATCTTTGCTTAAAACTTAAAAAAAAACTGCTTTTAATAATATTTAATAATCTGAAATGTAATTATTTTGTCTTAAAAGAAAATCTTAATCTTTTAATAAATAGCAAAAATATATTTTTTATTTTTATTTATTTAACTATTTTTTTAACACATAAGGAAATTCCCCCAAAGTATCAGTATTTCATAGTAAGATTTGGACAAGTTTTATTGACTTTCATCACGAACTTCGATTAATTTTAATGTATCTCGAAATGGTTGTTTTATGCGTCTTAGACAATAAATAATTATAGATAATTTTATAATCAATTAAGTTGAATGTTAAGCTAGATTCTAATAAATTTTTCTCACAGTAAAATATTAATGCCAGTTTTAACACTAATTTATTGCAAAATATTTGCGAAAATGTAATAGTAATTTTTTTATTTTTATACCTCAGTTCTCGATCATTAAAAATAATGCTTTAGCTTTTTTTATTTTATTAATTATTCGAAGATACGGAAGAAAAAGGTGATGAATTTATTTGAATGTTGCAATGTGTCATTTTGAAATTATAAAATTTCGAAACTATAACCGACATATTGGCCCCTGTATGCAGTTGCTAACAAAAACGTCTGGTTGCCATGGACGAACTTCTTGATTAGATTCCGCTGAAAAGAAAAATATAATTATTAGAAGGGGGAAAGATAAATTAATTAAAAAAAAAATTAAAGAAAGAAAAGGAAAACAATAAATTTAGTTGAATGTTGCAATGTGTCATTTTGAAATTACAAAATTTCAAAAGTGCATCCGACATATTGGTGTCTCCCTTATGTTGGCAAATGCAAAGGTGTCTGATTTTTTTGACCTAACTTCTGGATTAGATGATCCTGAAAGGAGAAGTATAATTGCTAGTGGAAGGGGGGCAAATTTATTAAAAAAAAAAAAACAAAAAAACAAAAACACACACACACATTTGAAATATATGCATTAACTAAAATCTGAAACTTTTAAGCATTAAAAATTTTAAATTCAAATTTAAGTAAATGTGAATTATTCTACGATGAATGGAAAATTTATTATTTGCAGTTAAAAATATTTTTTAGTTATCCTACATATAAAGTATGATTTAAGTTTAAAGAATTAAAATTTCATAACTGAAATTGGTTTAAAAATTATATTTTATTCTTAATTAAATAGTTTGCTGGAAGCAAATTATTAGTTGAAAAATTTAATTTCATAATAAAAAGATAATAAATATTTATTTAAAGTTTCAGCGTTCCTCTTCGTCGTTGAATAGCTGCGCCTTCCAGTTGGATTGGAGTCCTAAGACCAGCGGTTCCCAATTTTTTTTGGCTACGAATCCCTAATTGATCAACCGAATTAATAATTAAAATTAATCAGTAATTCTAAATCTAACCAAGGAAACAATACTAATCATTTTGAAAAATAAAATATTAATTTTGTCATTGTATTATCAATAATAATCTTAAAATAGATTTCATAATATAAAAAGTTGCTGAATTCACAGGTCTGAATCTGTTCTTAGTATTTGCATAAGCTGAAAATGAAAAAAAGAGAAATAAATAAACAAATAAGCTGAATTATGGTTTTCGTTGTAATGAAAATGAACTATGATTGTTGAATGAACTGTCATAAATGTTGAGAATGGTTATCTAAGAAATAAATTTTTTTTATTGCTGAATTTTGTTATTCTTTTTTAATTGAAAAGTTTTACGGGAAATATTAAAGGAAAATCTTTTATAAATGCTAGTCTTTTTCCCAATTTATTCAATACAATGGTATCTAGTCTAATTCTTAATTTGATTTTAGTGTGTATGCATAACAGAAAATGAATGAGCTAAAATATGGCGTCCGTTTCAGTAAAAACAAAAAACGGACTAAAATAAATGCTAAGAATGATTATCAGAGAAACATACTTCTTTTTTGTTGCATTTAGTTATTTTTATTCAATGCGAAATATTAATGCAATTTTTCATAGACGCACCATAATTCATTTATTTATTATATTGTAAGTAGGAAGTAAACATTGGTCTGATTTTTCTTTCTTGAGAAACATTTTAATTTAATATAATTTCATAAAAATAACAGAAATATTAAATAAATAATAAATTATTAATTTGAAACAAATTTAATAACAGATTTCATAAATCATAACTGATTCTTTTTAAGAAGAAGTTCTTTATTATTATATTATACTTATTACTATTATATTATATTATTATATTATATACATATAATATATATATATATTATATATATACAATATTATATTACATATATATTATTGTATTATATTTATAATTCTTAAAGTCCAATAACTTGTTCTGAAGAAAAATTTGAAAATGCCGCTGCATCTTTTAATCGTTTATATTTTAGGTTCACCCCTCCCTGAGAATCTCCTTTTAATTTTTTCTCTAATTCATTTCAAGTTTTGTTTACTAAAAATCATAAATTAAGCAATCCTAGAATTGAAATAACAATAAAAATTTTTGAATTTAATCCTTTACATATTTATTTGAGATCGGAGTAACCAATGATTTCCAATTCAATCAAATATAATGATCATAGAAGTATCTACTTTTTATGATAGATGGCAGCACAAAGAAATTTTTAGAATGGCAGACAAAGAACACCGGTAAAAGTGAAATGAACTAAGGCAATGGTGGGAAGGTGTGTGTAAACGAGAGGTTGGCAGACGGCAAGGTGCTGAAACGAAAACATTTCGCGTTGAATTTGACAAGGTGTGCAAGTAAGCGGCAGCATGCTCCGTGGAAATTAAAGAGCGCCGCATTTGAAAGAGGATTTATGTTTACATTTTATTCTTTGCTGATCACTTCGGAATTAAAAGATTCCGTTCCACTGTTGTGAAGAATAAATGTGGATTATTTCAAATTGAAACATACAAGATGATTGCATTCTGTTTTTAAGTATTTTATTTTAAAATTTTAGAGTTTTAAAAAATTGTTTTTGTCGTTAAAACTCTCCTTAAAATATTAAATATGTTTTGGTGTTTTGGAAAAAAAACTCATTCATATCACTGCAAGATAGTTCTTCTAGATGAAACGGAGTTTATACAAGATATTCAGGTAGGAATTCTTATTTTTTTAAAAATATTATTAACTTTTATAAACTATTTTTCCTTTAATAATTATTGCTATTTGATTTACAGAATAAATTATTTACCTCGCATTAATTGATGAATTTATGTTTTGCTCTAGAAAAAATGCGATTTCCACTTTGAAATTTTGCACAATTTATAAAAATTGCGAGCAAAATTGTTATTACTCAAAATTTTTTTTAAACATACTTTATTTTATTGAAAAATAATGTTCTAAATCGATATTTTGAGCAAACGAATTTATATATAGTCATTTTTGTGGTCGAATTCAATTTTAAATTTTTGTTATCTTGTGGAATAATGCATTTTTAGGCACATTTTGCGTAACAATTAACAAGTTTTTTTGCGGTTTATTAAAAGACAATATAGTAAAATGATATTTTGAGCAAATGAATTTATACCTTGTTTCTTTTTAGTTCGTTTTCTATTTTAAATTTCCGTCGTTTCGTAAAATAATATATTTCAAAAGATTTTTGCGGAAGATTAACAAATTTGTTGTCGTCAGTACAGTAAGAACAATACTTTGTATAGGGATAAGAATATTTGGCTTACAAGTACTTTTCTTTAATTACTAATTTACTTTATTCTTTAATTACTAATTTACTTTATTCTTTAATTACTAATTTCTTTAATTACTGATTTAATGATCATAATTTCAAAATATCATTTAAGTAATTTGTTTTAAAATTGCGATAGATAAATCGGTATTTAATTAAATTAAACTGGATATTTATAATTTATGAAACTTAAATTAATAAATATTTTAATTCAATATCAATATTTTTAAATTTTGTTTGTTTCTAAAAACTAAATTCGTTTGTACAATTTAATAAAAATAGAGTGGTAAAATAAGTAGGGTATTACAAAATTATGAATATTTTCTACTAATTACAAGATGTATAATACATTCGTAAGAAATTTTTTATTCATCCATAAATTCGAGATACGAACCTCCGACCTTTTGTCTCGCAGCCCTAGACATTGTCAGGATCGCATTTTCAGCGACCTCTAATGTGTCTAATAAGTAATACAATTATTATAACAATTATAATTATCATTACAATTATTAACTACAATTAGAATTTGTTGAATTTTAACAAAAAAAAAATAAAACCGAAAATGTTTATACAAGTTAAAAACCACTACACAAAAAAACTATGATGTAATTTTTTTAAAGAATGATTAACTTAAAAGAATTAAGTGTTATTGATTTTTTTAAAATTTATTTACACATTACAAAATTCTTGTAGCTAAAACAATTTATTTTCTTTGATTTAAAAAAAATAGCTTGATGGGGGGTGTATACTGTTTAAAAATTCTATTCCAAATAACTTTAAGAATTAGAATATTTTGTAAAAAATCTCCATTCATGTTACTACTTTGCTTATACACTTGAACTTCGATTATCCAAGCTGTTTCCCAAAGTCGACACGGATTTTTCAATTATATTTTGTCAAAATTCAAACCCCCAAGAATCTTTTTTCACCCCTACATTCATCTTCTTTTTTCTTCTGTGATCTTTTTTTTTTTTTTCGTCAGAAGGGAAATTCATTTTAATTTTGAAATAAAATATCTTTATACCAACTATTATTATTATTATTTAATATCGTTATGCCATTTATTAAATGGTTATTAAAAAATCAAATTTAAATACTATGTCACAGTATCATTAAACAGTGAGATTACCTCTACAATCAAAGTTCTGTTATACTTTTTTTTTTTTAAATTAAATTTACTCACACACTCGACTTATCTTTTCCCATAAAACGTTAATATTTTATTTACATCCTTATTTAATTTATTTTTTATAGATGAAACTGGTTTCCAATATTCAATTTTTTTACGTGGAAAAAATACTAACATAAAATATTTTCAACAATGATGATTACGTGTGTGACGATGATGTAAAAGAGATTATTTCCCTGTCTTACTAAACTTCAAATTCTTTTGGGGAAATCGAGCATCTCCTTAATTCAATTACGAAATGGCAAGATTCTCCCAGAAGTATGCAAGGGGTTGAGGAGTTATTAACCTCTCTTCTTTCTAAAATATTTAGTAATTTTCTCTTTTCACATGAAAATGAAGGGAAATTTTAAATGCGGGGTCGAATAGCGCAATTTACTCCCTCTTCATCTCATACAGTTCTTTAATAACTCCAAAAGGAAATGGAGGAAGAAAAAAAAATCGCCAAGTTTATAATTGGCGTCATACATTTCGTGACTCCCAACAAAGTTTAGTTCACCAACGGAGAGTTGCTTTAATTATAAGCATTGCTTTAATTAACTTAAGCAGACTTGTCCACTCGTTATATTTGAGTAATTTATGAAAGCATGCATAATGCACTTGAATTTGGTATGCAGCTATTTTGGAACCATCAAGATAGTTGCCTAAATTGTATAATTTCTGGAAGCAGAAAGTTAGATAATATTGTCATTCAGACTTGTATCTTGTTATTTATAATTGCACTTTTAAAGCTGTTATTAATTTCTAGCAACTAAACAGTTTTTTTAAACTTCAAGGTTTACATTATTACTATACTTATAATGTATTTTGCACTATGTGTACGTACACATTTCGGCAAAAAAATTTAACTAAAAATATTCGATTTTTGTTATTTAGAGGCCTTAACCCTACCGAACTCAACTGTCGAAGGGATGGAGACGGGGAGGGTAAATTCTAAATATGCTTTTAATCCTCTTTATTTTTATTTTTGAGGAATAAAGTGATGATGGAAATTTATTCTATTTGGCAGTATCTTTCGATGCACTCAATCACAATTTGAGATACAAAGCGTACGGTATTCTAGATTCTCTATTAATTTTTTTTGAGAAAATTATGTCAATACAATTTTGCTATCAATAGTTTTTGATATGTCGTTAAATAGTATAAAATTGCCTGTTTTTATATTTTTGATAAGTATTTTTGTTTTTATGTAATTAATGTTAAAAGAATTTTTCTGCCTCATCCGAATCGGCTCTCGTCTGTTTAAACTGTAGTAAAATTAAATTTAAAACAATTCTAAAAACTGTTAGAAACGTGTAGATTTAAATTACTTACTAAAAACCGCAAATCGCATCATTTTATTGCTTTAAAACTTTGAGGAAAAATTCATAGAAGTTCTAAAAATTATCATTCGTCTTTTTTTCATAATTCAATAAAGCGAGTCCTTTTTTGGAAAGATATTTTACTGTGTAATTATACCATATCAAAAGTTTGTTAAGTACAAAAAAATATCAAGAGATCACAAATTAAAAATTTAACCTAAAATCCAAGATAGCAAGGTTAGAGACCTCTTAAGAAATATTTATATAATTTTTTTAAAATTCTTAATTGTCTTTTAACGTTATATGATAAAAAACGAGTATTAATCTAGAGTAATCGCAAAGCATTGTTACAAAATATGATAGCAAAGTATTATGCGCAATTAACAAAATATTATTTTCAATGTGTATGTAGTGTATAAAAATTAAATGCTTATGATTGGAAAAAGGAAAAAATTCTCCTTTGCGTTAATTGCGCTCATCACAAATTGCTTCTGCTCTATTCATTTTTTGTGCATCGAATATTTCTTTGTGTACATCGTGTTAATTTTCAAAGTAATTTTAATTAAAAGTCAATTCTCTCTTTCTCATTTAAAAAAAAAGTTCTTAGTTTTTATATTAAATGCGATGGCTGAACAATATGTTAATGATCGTTTATTTGCATTATCTGCACTAACTCGTGCATTTTCATGATTAGAAGGATTTCTGACATAAATAAATGCACAGAACTAATATTTAGAAAATATTTAATATGCATTGAATTAATTGTGAAAAAGGAGATTTTTATTTATTAATAAGTTCATGATAAACGTCTTCATGTATCACCAGTTTCTTTTTGTTTTACGTTTGAAAACTATTTGAACTTTTCGATATTACGAACGGAAATCGTATATTTTATCATAATTATTTGTTTAATTTATTTTATTTTATTTTAAATGTATGTCTAAATCTTTGTACGGTATCGTTTCTGTTTGATAAAAAAGTAAAGACAGAAACCAGGAAGTTCATTAAAAAGTGTGTTTTTCAGCCTTTAAAGATTATTTATTTATTTACCTATTTTTGGAACGGCTATCGTCACCGGCACCCCTGTTTTTAGAATAAGAACGAAAGCATGGAGTAATAAAAGTCTTTCATCACCCTCCCTCTGTTCGACAGCCTCCGATGCAATGCATTTATAAAATACATACACCTCGATATTACTACAGCTCCTTAATTTTAATAAATATATATAACTATGATTTAACAACTGCTATGTATTTAAAATGTTTTAATTGTCGAGTTTGTAAGGTAAAATTGTAAATTAGAGGTAAATTTAAGAAAAAGGTAAATTTTAAAAACCGGTTTGTTTATATCGGTTTTTGCAATTTACCTTTGAACCGGAAAAAGCAATTGATTATTTTAGCCGCATTAAAAGAGATTCTACAACAAGTAAAAACGGTTCTAACCCTCAGTGAAAGGTTCTTACAGCAATTTTCTAATATAAATTTTTATTTCATTTTAATTTTCACTTTAGTCCTAATTTACTTTTATTTCAATTTAAAACAAAATTGTAATTCTGAATAAGACAGGTTTGTCGAAAAAAAGTAAAAGAATTAATTTTTATTCCCTTTTTTTCAATTAAAATTTTTTATAGTATTTCAAATTAATGTATGCGGTATAGGAAATACCATAATTCAATCGCGTAAAAGAAATTAAGAACTCATAAATTATCATTCCTCTACTGTTTTACACTCAAAGTTTTGTTGTTTAAAATGTTAATTATAAAATACTTTTAATAATATTTGTTTAATTTCCATAAACTAATTAATATTAATGATTTTCACTCAACAATATATTTCGAATTTTGATACAAAATATGTAAAATACAAGGTGGCTGCCAATGAGAATATCATACATGGACTTTTTAAAGATAGTTTTGAATGAAAATTGACATTTAACCTTTTCAGATACAAGGTAATTTGAAGAAAATTCGATAAGTATTTCTGAGATACTTTAATTAATTAGTAATTTTTAATTAATTACTAATTTTCACTAGCTTTTATACTTAATAAAATTTTTTTCATTTCAACAGTACATAAAAATATTTTATTCTATATCTGTTTTTAGCTAATTTAAAACTTCTCTCTTACTCTTAACGCATTTTAATAAATAAATATTGAAAAAAATAAATGAAATTTTGCCTATTCTAAAAGGATCGCGGAAAGAATGGATAAAAATTTTTTTTTTTTATATTTGTCTGATTTCAATCACAGTTTTTACTTCAGTATAATTCAATCACGAATCCACACAGAAGAATTTAAATTTTAAAAACAATAATTTTCTATTGTCTTATATCCAACAACAAACGATAATTAACATGCAATTCTAAAGTAGTTAATCTGTTTATACAACAGCAATACTTGATGTTGTCTTGTTTAATAATAAATAATATCACATGATTTTATACGAACGATACGAATACTTCTACCAAAAATCAATCCGCCCATTTCTTTCATCTTCTCTTATTCAGATACCATATTAAACCTTATTAATTCAGGCTCCTCTTCTTCCTTTTTTTCACAACCACCACATCCTTTAGAAATACTTGATTAATAAAATAGTTCCTCGGTTTTTCTCTCTCCTAGAACAAAAATATAAATTTTTTTTTATGTATCAGTATTTTCTAACCTCAGGCTAGAGAGTGGGAATTCTACGGCTGACTTACTAATTAGCAGGCAAGGACTGCCTATTATTGTAGTTCTTCAAATGTCTAGATGTTTTCGTTTTTTATTCTTTCTTTTCTTCTTTTAATGCTTATTTTATTTTTTTCTATGACTTGAATTTTTTGATAGTCGTCCTGAGTCTGTTGCCCTTGTAAGTCAGGGGTTAATGTCATTGCACTCCTGCTTATTTATTTTTTTTTTTTTTTAAAATTTGTGTGTTTANGTAAGCCCCCCCCCCCCCCCATTTGAATTTAGAGGGATGATTTAATGGCATGTTTAATGGCCGCCAAGACTTAGCTGTTTAGGAAGTATTTTATGGGGACCATTACAATGGCACTGTTGTTTTTCTCTTTAAATGTTACATTGGGGAAATACTTTTTTCGAAATACATTTAGTGAATAAATTCTTTCTGTGATATTTTCATAATATGTTATCTAAACAGTTTTATATGTACATAAAAAATCAAATCTATGTATATAGCAATATAGCTATCAAATTTTAAAGTTACTTTTGAAAGGTAAAAGAATTTTCTCAACTTAAAAAAAATATTTTAAAAACGCGCATTCAAAAAAGAAAGAAAAGAAATCAATTTATTTTGCCACGCATTTATTTAATTTTATTTCGTTTAGCTTAGATGTTTTGAGCAGTTAAATTTTGCACAGCAACTTTCCCTAAGTGTGAGTAAATTATTCTTCACTTAAAGAAAAAAACAATTCCTTTCGGAAAAGAAATTTCAGACAAAATGTTTTAAAAACACTCATTCTCTTTAAAAAAAAATTAAAAAAAAGAGGAAAAAAAATTACTCTTTTGTTCATTTTTATGTTTATATTTTATTTAGAATAGATAGCTGTGTATGAGTAAATTTTCCTCTATTTAGGGAATTGCACTCATTAAGTAAAGTATCGATTATATAAAAACAAGGAAATATATTGGTTAACCACACTTTTTTCAACGGGGATTTTCGCATTAAATTATTCCTCAGTATTGTTTTCAAGTGGGTATTTTGCAAATTTTATAACTATTCACTTGATAATTGCACAATATACAGAAATATTTATTACCTACATGAAAATCATTGTGTTTTTCAGCCAAAACCCTCTTAAAAAAACGTTCTTCTGAATGTTGAACAGTATGAAAATGTGGCTTATCATATAATTTCTCGAGTTATTCATTTGTACTGATCTTAAATGAAACTTTACAGCGAATTGTCATTTCAGACTGACATAATTTTTTCTAAACTTCTCTACCTAGTATTCTATAGCTCAATGCATAGATATTGTACAAGGTGAAACAGAATTATCCGATCAATTTTAGCACTCAATAACATTTATAAAAATAAAAAAAGTTATGCTGCTGTTATAACGCATACAACGTAACACGAAAGTTTCTGTTATGTTGTATGCGTTATAAGAACACCAATGAAGCTTTTTTTTTCTTTTTATTTAATCTGTTGATTCCTAATATTTTTCCGTATTTTCCTTGTTTTTTATTTATTTACTTTGCTTCACTTCGAGAAATTGTTTTGTTTCATGCATTATTGTTGGTTCCTTTCCGAAAAATAAAAGTACTTTTCTTTCACGTCTATAACTTAGTTATTTTATTTCATTTTGGAGTTATAAATGTGGGTGAAATTTGGTCATATTATTAATATAACCCTACATGGATATCGAATCCTTGACAAGAATTAGGTAAAAAAAGTATACACATTAGAAGTTACAAATTTTAGTGAATTTTAGTGAAGAAGAAAGAAAAACTCTATCGAAATCTGATGAATTGCTACTGAGGAAGGCGAGACAAAGCATCACATACTGTTTTGAGTCCCGGAAGAAACAGGATAGTTCTCATCTCATTTCTTTAGACCAGTGTTTCACAAACTTATGACTTTTGTGTACCCTTTCTATACTTTTCGTAACGCTGTGCACCACTAATAAAAAAATGAATGTATTTTTTACTATAAGAAAATTACACAAAAGTTAAAAATCACAACTGGCTGTTGACACCACTAATTATTAACTATTAACTTCGCAAAAAATAGCCAATAGAGAAAAATACGTAATCGTTAATTTTCATGACTATCTTAGTTTTTAAATAAAATTTTTGAAATTTTCGTTTGTTGCAAGATATTTCGCATAAAAACGTTCCCCGCTAAACTGTTGCCGTACTCCTGTGGGTACGCGTGCCACACTTTGGGAAACACTGCCTTAGAAGACAATCGGTTCTCTCTTTATCTGCATTATCTCTAGCTAGGACAGGATTATAGAAACATCAAAACCACTTTAATTGCCCGATGAAACTTGAAGATTGTAATGTTAACAATAAATATACTTTACATCTCGCTAACTTTTTCCCCCCACGCTGAAAATATTAGTTTTTTTTTTTACTTCATTTTTGTTCTAAAAATATATATTGTGACTATGATTTTGTTCGCAAGTAACAAGTAGTATGCATTTTTAAGGTCAAATTATTGTTAAATACAATTAGTATTTAAGAAATTCTTTGCTACAGTATAAACATTGGTTCCTCAAAAATCTGGTTTCTTTATTTAATTTAGTAATGTACAAGTTCAGTTATATCTTTGTTAGAATTAGACAAATAACTTCCTTTGTTTTTATGAACAACTTTATAAATGTTTAAGTAAGGCCGACTGGCCATCATCATCATCTGTTTTCCTTTCGGAATTCTCTTGAGTTCAAGGAAATCATTCATAAATTTATCGCGGTTGTTAAGTCATTATTGTTATTTTGATTGCTTTTGTAGAATGCCGCTGACAAAGAAACTTATGCCATTAAAGGCTAATTTTATAAGAGTATTAAACAGGAAGTTAAAGCTACTATTAAGTACGCATTTACTAGTATTATATTGAAGCACTACTTGTTTTTTTTTCTTTCTTCGTCGCAATTTTTCATTCAGAATAAATAATAAAAAATAATTATTCAGTGTCGTATTAGCTTTCAAAATACATAAAAAATTTGTTGCTCTATTCGAAGAGACAATAACTTATTTGTAGTTAACATAACTAATTTCTCAAAAAAAATTCTTTCGATGTTTTAAAATCTAAAATTTTATTATTATTTTTTAAATTATTATTAAATTATTATTATTATTAATTATTATTATTATTAATTATTATTATTATTAATTATTAAATTATTGAATTATTATTTAAAAATTTTTTTTTTAGAATTATCGTTAAAAGAAAAGAAGGATTATTATATTTTAGAATTATCTTTTTAAATTGTCGTTAAATTATTCAAATGGAAGTTCCGGATATATGTTATTACAGCTGAAGTAAGAAAATAGATTTTGAAAGTTTTCTCATTATTTTTTTTTAATTTAATTTTTTACTTTGCAATTAAATTTTCCTATCTTTTTTTAAAAAAAAAAAATTATAATTGCAAAATTTGATTCTAATTTAAAGTCTTACTCTATGAAAAAAAAAATTTCATCATCTTTATAAAAAAAAGTTGTTTTATTCCCTTAGAGAGGTATCAGTTTTGAAATCTTTGGAAAAAAAAAAAAAAGAGAGAGACTCATTTGGAATTCTTCATGTAAATTAAGAAAATTAAGGAGTTTTATTTTGAAGGTATAGAAAAACGTGTTTTAACTATCATACTTTCCGACATTGCAATAAATGAGACATGTATTTTTTTTTTTTTTTTTTTTTTTTTTTTTTTTTTTTTTTTTTTTTTTNTAAAAAAAAAAAAATCATGCTCATGAAGTGACAAGACTAATGTATGCTAATTAATATTGGTGATCATGAAATTCAATTACGTAATCATCTTATGAAACACGTTTCTATATAATCTCGTCTTTTTTCTTTCTCTTAATGTAGATGTGTATATCATTTTTTATTGATTTATTTATAAGATTGACTCGTTTTAACTGTAGATGTTATTCTATCTTCAGGTTTTCTTTATTACATTCAAATCATCATCCGTTCTTTTTAGTACTTGAATCAGTGTTGCAATAACTTAAGTACCATCTATGAATCTAACTCATTGTCATTTTCTTTGTAACTATTTACTTCCAAATTTTAAAAGTTATTGTGTTGATGAGTTTAAATCATTTTAAGTTGAGGATAAATTTGAAAGAAATGCAGCGCTTTATTTCTTTGAGCTCTTAATTCAAAAATCTGCTATTAGCAATGCTTCGCATATAACGTATTTTTTATATCGTTTTCCGTCTATATTGATCGTTTGGAACTTTCTCTGTGTAAATGGTTTGCAATTCACGAGGGGTCGATCTAGCATTTGAAAGAGGGGTATTATTCGATATTTCAGTTTTCCCCCATTATAGAAAAAAAAATTCCTTTTTGATGGCGTAGAGGATTTTTAAGTTATTCTCTAAAAAGAAAAGATGCAACCATTTTCAATGTCTTTGGAGACATAGCAAATAGCACTTATGTTTCCACCCTGCAGCGGAACATTCTATTCTTTTTTTCTAAAAATTCAGGACATGTTCACCATAATTCGACCCCAAAAACGTGATAACTAAGCATTTTTTTGGTAATTCTAAACGTAGCTCTTTTGCAGAACTTAAATTTTGAAATATTTTCAAAAGAATTGTTTTATTGCACCAACTCAATGCTTTTTTTTCCCTTAGACATATCCTGGGTGCCAAAACTATAAAATCATACTCTATTGCGTTTGTAAGTAAATGTGTTTTGAAGAAAATTTGTCTGTTTTATTACTATTTTAGTAGTGGAATAGATATTTTGTTCTAATAGTTATGATTAGAATCAATTTTGGATAATCAAGTTATAAATCTTAAATTTATTTTATCAGTATAATGATTTTAAACAGTGTAGAGACAATTCAAGATTTTTTGGCACCTATATTTTTTTTTAAGTATTATTAAAGATCTCATGCAACATTCTTGAAATTGAAAAAAAAAACATGAAAAGAAAGTCATAGCTTAATAAGAATGTCAGAAAGATTGCACTATGTTTTAGAATTTTTGTCCTAAATTTAAGGCAACAATAATACGAAAACATGTTTAGTTGGCAATTTCCAGTAGAAGCTTATAGGTAAACAAATAACAGATTTTTATGGTTTTTAACTTAATTTTTTAAAATAACTGTTACGTTTTTTTCCCTACAAAATAATACTTTTTTTCTGCAAATTAGTATTTTTTTTCATGCTTGAAGACCATTCTAATTGAAAATAATTAAAAAATTTTTTTAATGGAATAAGTATAGAGTTAACGTTAGACGTTATTCGAGTTAACAACTACATTTTGCAAAATAAAAAAATGTATAAATCTTTTGTTAGTTGGTAGTTTGAAATATTTCCTCATCTTATGTTTTAAAATTGTGGTAATCTACTAAAAATTTATTAAAATACATAAGTTTAGAATAGTTTCTCTTCTATTCTAGAATAATCCAGAAGGAAAAAAGCATGTTACTAAAAATACGTGAATAAATTTAACAGCGACTACCTATTTGTAGTAAGTCCCCCATTAGCTAAACTGTGAATCACAGATATCCTATAAATCGCGATGTGCCTGTCGTAAAATTTGAAGTAATGACCCTAGTTTAAATATTTATTTCACTAAAAGCTGTGGAACTTGATTTAAATTCAATGTCATTAACATAGACGTATCTACATGTGAATCGCACCATTTCACTACACCAACTCAGAGATCGCTATGAATGCCAAAAAGTATTTTATTCGGCCTAACTGTCTGTCCACTTGGAGAAATATCTTTATGGCCATCCCCAGGAATTTATGGCGAAATGGCACCCATTCTCTTCCCTTATCGTCTGCGCATCGTTCAAATTATGTAAGGGGATATGGCAATATTTTGTTGTATTAAAAATGACTTCTCTTTGGGAGATATGGTGGCGTTTTGTTCCCGAAAACGATTTCAGTTTAGAAAATGGCTAAAACTCTTTATCCTGCTCGAATTGCAATGACATGTACGAGTTCCGCATCTACGAGCAATTCCAATTAAACGAATGAGTAGCGATTTGTATAATATTCGAAGGAAAATGATTGGTAACTTAATCTTGTTTGACTGAAGGACTTTCAATTCTCTCATAAATGATGCAAAAGAGTTTAGCTGTAAAAGGATTTTGTTTCTTGTCGTTATCTTCCACCTATGGAATATGATCATGATGTTGTTTTCGTGTAATAGCCATCATTTTATTTCGCATTATTACTTTACGAAATATGGCAGCAGCTGATAATTTTTTAAACTTAATCGAGATCGTAAATATCTGGGTTTTTTTATTACTTACAATTTTTGCTATTGTAAAAGTTTTTTTTTTTACAAACTTTTATTTATTTGTTTGTTTAAATTTTTACTTGGCACTCGAAAATAATATTCAACGCCAATGTAGGAGTGATATTCATTGTTTGAATTAAATAGAAAACAAGTAAGGATCCCTAAATATTGCTGATTTTGATCGTATTTATTTATCGATATATTCTAATTTTATTTTTCAAGATTATTTTACATATTTTTTATTTTTTTATTTTTCTCCAATTTACAATTCACAATGTATGGAGCAAAACTTGGACATTTTGCTTCTGACCATTGGTCAGTTGTAGCATTTTTGACAGTGGTCACTTTTTTAAATTTGTGGGCAATTGAAAACTCTTATTAGTTCTTTCTTATTAGTTCCTTCTTTGAAGTATTTCTCGATATATGTTAAACACTACAGTTTCTTTTGAAGCTTTTCTCGTTATATGCTAAACACTACAAGATTCATTTTTAAAATGAGAAAATAATAATAATAATAACAATAAAAAGTAAAATAATGAATAAAATAAAAATAAATCGTAGAAACATGAGTGAAATAAAGTAATTTTTAGAATATTATAAAAGAATTAACTATATTAATGAAAATAATAATAAAATGCATTTAGGGTGCATTTTTGACAAAAAGAGTGGCAATCGGGTGGTAGTTGGCCAGCATTTTTTTAAAATGCGATTTGATATAATTAGTCGTCTTGCGGTCAGTTTGCGACCTTTATGAATATATAAATACTAAAAAAAATTGTACCCTTCACTTATTCGAATAAAACTCAATAAAATGATGAAAGTACTAGGAGTCTCCGCCCCCTGCTCGCTAACGCTCGCCAACCCCCAAAAATTGCTACGCAATCCTATGTGGTTCACGCCGTGAACCATGGTTCGCTGCGCTCGCTCGCCAATGAACACAATGTTCTAGCACAAAGACATAATATATTATCATCAAAGACATAGTATTTTATCATCAAAGACATAGTATTGTACTTATGTAGAAGAATTCTACCAATGTTCTTATTGGCTTTTAAAAAAGTATATTAGCTATTTAGATTGTACATGGTGAAAAAATCAAAACATTAGCTAAATAAGAAACATATTAGCAAAATAAATTATCAAATATTGCTTCACTAATATTCTGCATTTTAAAGCGTGAAAATTCAATGCATAAATAAACGCGAAATATAAAAAAATTCAATGCATTCAATACAAACACTTAAACGTTTTTTAGACGTTTAGGTAGCTCCCAGTAGAAAAATATCAATTCAACAGCGGCCTTTTAAAGCATTCTCACTTCAATTAATTAATTAATTCCTAATTGAGTTTAAATTAAATATTGTCATGTTTTTAGTGCATGAATCTGAATTGAACAACCTGATAATGCTCACTCTGGTTATTGTTATCTGGTTGCTCACTACGTGCTCTTGCGCGCCGAATCCAATCAATTAAAAATGAAAACTGTTGCCAGCGCGAGAAAAGAAATATCATCGGTTTTATTGATACATACATACATACGTACGTATTAGCGTTTTATATAATACTAGGAGGCTCCGCCCCCTGCTCGCTAACGCTCGCCAACCCCCGAGAATTGCTACGCAATCCTATGTGGTTCACGCCGTGAACCATGGCTCGCTGCGCTCGCTCGCCAATGAACACAATGTTCTAGCACAAAGACATAATATATTATCATCAAAGACATAGTATTTTATCATCAAAGACATAGTATTGTACTTATGTAGAAGAATTCTACCAATGTTCTTATTGGCTTTTAAAAAAGTATATTAGCTATTTAGATTGTACATGGTGAAAAAATCAAAACATTAGCTAAATAAGAAACATATTAGCAAAATAAATTATCAAATATTGCTTCACTAATATTCTGCATTTTAAAGCGTGAAAATTCAATGCATAAATAAACGCGAAATATAAAAAAATTCAATGCATTCAATACAAACACTTAAACGTTTTTTAGACGTTTAGGTAGCTCCCAGTAGAAAAATATCAATTCAACAGCGGCCTTTTAAAGCATTCTCACTTCAATTAATTAATTAATTCCTAATTGAGTTTAAATTAAATATTGTCATGTTTTTAGTGCATGAATCTGAATTGAACAACCTGATAATGCTCACTCTGGTTATTGTTATCTGGTTGCTCACTACGTGCTCTTGCGCGCCGAATCCAATCAATTAAAAATGAAAACTGTTGCCAGCGCGAGAAAAGAAATATCATCGGTTTTATTGATACATACATACATACATACGTACGTATTAGCCTTTTATATAATATAGATAGATACTGCTTATTTTTAAATATCTTGTAAATAATTCTTTAAATAATGCCCTTAGTTTATGATACTTTGAGACAGCAATATAAATAAGAGACGAATCGTGTACACTTTATTCTGAGGAATAAAGATCTCAAAACTTTAAGTTTCTTGCTATTTTTCACTCCAACAACTTTTTTTCTCCTTTAAATTTAATCCTAAATAAGGATTAAATCAATTAGGTTTATGGTTTATGTCTTGACTATAAATCGTATTTTGTATTCTTTTCAATCGTTTTCATAAATTATCTTCTCAAAAACTTTTTTCCTCTATTTAGAATTATTAAGATGCTCCAAAAATCGAATGTTCTCTCCTTTCCTAATTGAAATAAAATTCTATGGTTAAGAGTTATGCAGTGTAGCTGCAATGATCTTTTAGTTCTTATTCTCGTAACTTTTTTTTTCAATTAACTTTCATTTAAATTCAAAAGAACATGTACAATATTTTCTTTAAAGAAACAGGAAACGAAATGCCTCTTAATGAAGAATAAATCAAACGTGAGTAAGATTTGTTCCTTACTTCATTGATAAACTTAGATTGTACTCGTAATATTTAATTATTAGTTTCTCTAATAATTAACATATTCTTTTCAGTCATTATGTAAAGAAATTTTCAAAAGGCAATATTGAGTCAATAGTCCGGCAATGAAGTAATAAATAAACATTATCAAATCTTTACAGGAAGTGTCGAATGTATACAGGTATAATTCAATTTCAGCTTGCTTCTTGTTTTTGAATTTAATTGAAACCTTGTTTAATTGCAGTTTTTGTCCAAACAAGCTCTAGTTTTAATTAGATTCTTTTTGCGTGATTTTATTTTCCTTTTTTTTTTACCTCCTTTGTATATTGCTGGTTATATTGTCTCGCTTAAAAAAGTATTGATTTATTTTTAATTTTACTGAAAAAGTGAAGTTTGCTAAATGACTCAACTATGCGTATAAATTTTTTAAAATAAAACCTTATGGATTAAAGCCGTATAACAATGTGAAATCCTCTCGTCTGTGCTTTATTTAATAATAAAAGCATTATTACAAGTAGTATAAAAAATAAAATAAAAAATTAAAGTCAAGTCCTACTTAGGCCGACAAAGAAAAATTTTATTTTAGTTACTCCTATAAAAAACTAAATTTAATTAATTAATTAATATTTGAAAAAACTATATTAACAACAAGTGTCATCCACTACAAGCTTAAAAAAATGTGTTTGAATTTGAGTGGATGAATAAAAAGTATTTTATTAACTATTGAACAAGATATATACTAATACGATTTGAATAAGATATATAAATATATATAATGTATATATATATATGAATTAATTGTAGGAATCGAATAGAAACGAGATTGCTTGATTCTATTTTATCTCTAATTTACTTACTTGTTTTGTTAGTGCCATTTCTAAGTAATTTATTTATCGTATTGTCTTATATATCTTTATATATATCCTAATATCAAAAATTTTGAATTCATTCTCTTATACGAAGTAAAAAAATAAAATACCAAATTCATATCTTCGTTTTACCCGTAACAGATCAATGTAACTAACTGATTTAGTTTGTTTTTTTTGCCTGATCATAACATTAATTTATTTTTGCTAATACCTCTCTGATTTGTAATTTATTGCTATTACTTAAGAGGATCCTTGCAATTCAAATCAACTGTTGAATGAGTGGAGACGAGAAGAGAAAATTCTAAATATGCTTTAAATCCTCCCTATTTATTCTTCAAAAATAAACTGACGGTGGGTTATTACTCCAGTTGGCCGTACCTTTCGGTACATGCAAAATACACACCTGTTACCCTATTAGAATTCGAGGTAAAAATCGTGCTGTATCTTAGATTCCTCTTTAAATTTTTCTGGTTAAATTTTACCAACGTAGTTCTGCAATCAGCTGTATTTTAATGGTACACTGTAAAATATTCCAGATCAAATTGTGGTAAAAAATACCGGCACTGTCCACTTTTACCGTAAAACCATTTTTACCATAAAATATTACAAAAATCTAACATACCGTAATTTTTACGGTAATATTTTCCTTAAAATCACTGAATCACTGTAATTTAACATATATTACTTTTAAAATTACGGTATAAAACTTTATGGTGAAAATGGAGTTTGAAATGGTTTTTGCGGATACTGCACTCAGGTTGCCTGTACTTTTTACCGTTTTTATACAGTGCAGTTAAATAATGTACATTTGTTGGTTTTTAGATTTTTGATAAATATCTTTGTTTTGTGCAATTTACGTTATAAGAATTTTTTAAAATCATACAAATATATTTTTATCACTTTAAATGTATTAAATTAAATTTTAAAAGAATCTAAGAAAACTGACGAATGTGTCATTTTAATTTAGTGACTCAAAACAACAAATCGCTTCTTTTAATTGTTACATAGAAGTTCTAAAAATTGTCAAGCGCTATTTCTTGTAATCAATATGATTAATCTACCCCTTTTTTACGCATTTTCTTAAAGGTTACTTTTTACTGCCAACTAAAAAGTCAAATTCAAAGGTTTATCTGCCAACCTCAAGAGCTCATTAAGTGTATCAAAATATATCAAGAAAGCAAAAATCAAAAATTTAAAATAAAATTCAAGATGGCAAGGGTAGAGGTCGCCTTAGGTATATTGAATGTAAATTCTTAAGCTGAATTTAGTTTCTATTCAACTTCAATTCAAATAAATAAATAAAATAATAATCTCACGCCTACGTTCTTTGTTTGACAGGTCTATGTGACTGAGATTTAGTTTTGATGTATTACATTCTGGAATGAAGATTTGTGAGTCAATACTTTGCTACTCAGTAGATGTCCAAAAAGTTATTTCTCTCGCTTTAGCATTAAAGTGTCATTTATTTCATTCTTTTTCCATATTCAAAATTTTTCGGCCCTATCCCTTTTTAAGTCGTGTCTAAAAAATGTAAGAAAAAAAATCTAAAGATTTGACATCTTATTCTCTAGGGTAAAGTGTCCACGATTTATCTCTTATTTGTACTGCTGTCACACTGTATCATTCTTCAAACTCTGAAACTGCTATTTCACTGACACGTCCGGCACGGTTAACGTTAAATCAAACCCGAAATGACAGTAGATATAAAAATCGTTTGGTGCTATGTGTGTTCAGCAATGGCAATGTTTTTTTCTCTAGTGGAAGGTGGATGAATGAAATGGAGGGAGGCCGCCCCCACAATTTTAGATTTTGGAAAGATATGAACCCTTCAGGCAAGAGAGTGGAAGGAACGTCGAGTTTAAATGTGCCAATTTTTATTACTGTTCCAAGAACTAGATGAAATAATATCGAAAAGAACTTTTTTACAATGATGCTGCGTGGGTTGTTTATGGGTGAATTTGTATAGCTGAATGCATAAAGTTGTTGAATACGATGGAACAAATTAAGCTAACGATTTGCTTTCTTTATTTTTAGGGGAGAGAAAATCGTTTGCAAGATTTTGTTGTTCTTCGCTTGAAGTCATAATCAAAACAAATTTTCTCCCCGAAGATTGTAAAAATGTTTCCGAGAAAGTTCCTGCTCGTTTATTAAATTTGTTTTCGATAACCATTTGTATAAAATGTAAGCCGTATTACTTTCAAGAATTTTCTATCAAAAAAGAAAATGGAAGTTGAAAGCTCTTGCCGAATCTTACAAATTAACGTTAGGTTTTTCGACATCATTGAATACATCAATATAAATCTTGTAGCATTTATTAAAACAGCAGTGGCACTAAAGTTATTCGTATGCTTATGATTTCAAGATAAAAAGGAGCAAATTCCGTTATTCGCATGATTAAAAGTTTAAGAATGTATTATATTTTAGCTTTATATAATGAAACAGGCGTAAGTTCAATTAGTAGTCACTTTTTTGTTTTGGGGCTATTTAAAATTCTTGAAGTTTTAAGAAACGCTTTTTTTTCCCCCTGGATTTTAACATATAAATTTTAAAAACTTCGTTTTTTGTCAATTCTGCAGCTTTCGGCATTATAAGCGTCAGAACTTTTGATTACAAATTATCTGCTATTAATCATTTTCTTGCATTTCAACCAACCCCAAATTTACTAAGAAATTCATAAAACTTATAAACACATATGACTAGGAAATTCTTAAACTTATTATACCCTCATTTTAAGCAAATTTTTTTAAAGAAAATCACAATATTAAATAATGAAATAAATTTTAGTCCACGAATATTTCTTGATATTTCAATTCAGTTATAATTTAAGAAGTTTCCTGTTATTACATCACATATTTTTCAATTGTATAGTATTAGCGAATTTCGCTGTTTACTTAAATGTTTGAGACATAGTATATACAATAATACCATGGTACTATAAAATAATATTAAGCATTACATACTAATACTATAGAACTATAGAACAATTCTATAGCATACAATTTAATACTATATTGAATAAAACCACAGTACAGCATAATTTAATGCATGTACGACAGAATTTAAAACCATAATGTGGAATAATATTAAAGTAATGCCATATAAGGGAGAGAAAATTTTAGCCAAGGAAGAATCGATAGATTTTAATTACATAGTTTTTAATGTGGTTTGTTTTAGAATAATGTGCCGAATATAGGCTTAATTTAAAGAAGTTTTAAACCAATAATGGCAGATTATCTCAAAGAAAATAAGTGAAATTTTGAGCTCCTGGCATCTGTCTATAACATTATTATAACCAAAATACCTATAAATATTTAGTTATTGTTATTCGACTGTGATTTTAAACTTCATTTTCTATTGGATGTATAGAAATTCTTATTAAATATATATTTTAACCCAAAAGTCTTTTTTTTTATGTTTGAATACTTATTACCCGTCATTTCAACCGCAGTAACTATTCGAAAGAGGAAATTGGATTTTCATTTATTTCAGGAAATTTCAAAACTTTAGAAGCAGCCAGATTGAAAAATACCTTTCCAGTTTCAGATAGCAACGATCCGAGTAATTGTTTTTCGTTAATTACGGTATCAAATAAATGAAAACCATTTAAAATGATATTAATACAAAATTAGAAAATCGCTAAGTGATTAACATCTGTGCTGTAATGATGACAATTTAGAAACAATTTCCAGATAACTTTAGGTCAAGTATTTACTTATATTAAGTGAAAAAATCCTGAATGACAACCTAAGTCAGTCAAAACGATTACTAACAGTATTTATGAATTATAACTTTAAAGTTATCAAATAAAATTGAAGGTGAAAAATATATTAACTGACTAGAACATAGATCCTTGGGTAAAAGTAAACAAAAAATAAAAAATAAATCCTACATATAAAAACTTTTTTTGAACAAAAAAAAAAAAAAAAAAAAAAAAATGGGCTGAAGTAACTTTTTTAAAATTTAAACGTTGCAAATAATTTAAAGCAATTTAAATAAGAAGTGAGGAAAGATCAATATCTAAATTTCAAAATGCATATTTAAATTTTAAAATTTCAAAATTTCAAAAAAAATATTTACCACACCACTTTTATATTAACAACAGCAAAATATTGTTTCTGAAACAATATTTTCAATTTATTTCTTTACCGTTTAATTCTAATTTTTTATCTATATTATATAATAATGAGTATATATAAATATGTATTATATAAGTATGTATTTACATATTTAAACACGTTTGCTTTTCGAAAGAAAGAAAAAATTAAAAAAGTGAAAAAATTAAGTTAAGGACCTTCACTGGATGGAAGCAATTAGTTCCCCTAAACTTGTAAGTTAATTAATAATTAATTAATTTATAAATTTTTACTAATAATTAATTAATTTATAATTTTTAATCATTGACATATAAGAAACTAATTAATTTTATGGATAGAATTTTAATATTTTTCTTTATTAACACGATGTTTAATCAATTTTTCAATGAAAAGATTTACGTATTAACATATTTTTCTCTTGTCAATAGTATCCCCTTTGATGTGAGAAGCACATCCACTACTTTAGTCACCTCGATTCATAAAATTTTATCACTTTCTTAATTCTGTACCTATTAGAGATACTTTTCTAAGGAAGTAAAATCATAAGTTACCTTATACTCTTAAAACCTAATTAAGGGTTTATATTTTCTGCATCACCCTTCCTCAATTAAAACTATATCAAACAATTTGAACCATTCAAAGGGTTTTTATTTCTCTTTGTGATTATAGATATTTTATTTTAAATTCCAATTAAAATTTGGAATGAAACCGATTTTTTACGGTGCACAAAAATAAACTTCAAAAGCGCTTCCCACATTTTATTAGAGTGCATCACCTTCGAAGATAATTGAACCATGCTTCTAAATTCCTCTGGCTGTCTTAAGCATTTTCTTTTCTTGCTAAGTATAGACTGAAACTTATTTGATTTTTCGAATTTTGATTTATAAACATAGCTCCCTTTGGATTCAAACTGGTTTAATAAAAATCTAGTCCCCCCGTACCTATTTTTTTTTAGTACCTTATCATAAAATAGGAATGTATTTCCCTCTCTTCGCTTTTAAAAGGAAACCCACCGCCTAAAGCTAAAAACTATAGCTTATAAACAAGACTTGAGGATGGGGGGAGGAGATCTGGTTGGAAAAAACCATTCCAAGTATAAGTGCGGAACACGGTCAAATGCTATGTCATAAAAAATACACTTCATCGATTTAAGGTTATGACGCTATTTTACGAAAAGGATAAAATGTAACATGCTGGTAGAATCTTTTCTTTCTTTTTTGGCATCGTGTGCATGTGGGGGGAAGGAAGTTATTTAGTATTATTTATTAGGAAATTTTTTTTGGGGATGATACTTGGAAAGTTCATTGTCCTTGTCAGCTACTCCTTCATTTATATATTTATATAAATACATATATATTTTTTTACACTTGTGGGGCTATAAAATGTTAAGGAATTGGGAAGAAACTACAAAGTGATGAAATGAATATATATTAGCTGCAAAAAAAAGAAGATAAATAACAAAAATTGAAAAGAATAAATAAAAAAATGGGTTTTTTGGTTTTAGACCCTATCTTTCTCATTTCATTTTAGATAAAATATCCGAGTATGAGTTAAAGGCGGAGTAATGAAAGAAGAAGGTAAAAAGAGATTTTTTTATTATTGCTTTATTACTTTGGTCAGTTTCAGCTTTATTCTAAAGTATATTTTTGTTAAAATTTCAAACGATTATTATTGATAGTTCCGCAAAAATTCATTGATACAAAATATTTTTAATAAAAGTTTTATTGACACAAAATCACAAAGAGAATTTTATATTGCTCTTATATTTTGAAAAATCATTTTGGGTAGAATATAATACTATAATAAAAGATGAGATTGTGAATGAAAAAATAAAAAGAACATTTTTCATTTTTGGGGTATTTATTTACTAAGAAAAATGGAAACTTTTATCTTTTTTCTGGAAGAAATCTTTATTTATATTCTACAAAATGCAGGATTGTATTTCAAACGAATTCCTCACTGATCTTATTTAAAGTTTTGTAGATGCAAAGTTTTTTTTTTTATTTAATTATTATAATATTTTTAGAAATTTTTATCAAGTGTATATTGAAACTTTTACATCGATTTTAAATAATATCTTTACATTTATTTTCACAAACAAATATGTTGTATATATTTTTAGTCAATTTTTTTTATTTCCAATGAGCTGCACAATCGGCCTTGCCGATGAGCAGACCTAGTGTGTTCTCCAGAGGTGGTATCCACTCTTTCAGGACCACCACAATGGGTGAGATACCGTTGGTCATGTTAATTTGGACGTCTAGTTTCTGCCACACTAGATGGCAGCACCGAGACTCTATTTGGATGCTAAAGTGCACTAGGAATTTAATTTTGCCGGAAATGCCAAGAGCCAATAAGGCACTCCAGGGATCTTTTTACATGCCGCATAATCATACGACAAGGCTTCTGAGGATTTTCTGCATCCCGAAAATCGGGTGTTTGGGCCGGGGATCGAACCCGCAGACTTGGGCTCAGAAGGCTGACGACAAACCAACTGTGCCACCCAGTCACATGTTGTAAATAATAACCCAAACAAAGAGTAGTATTAAGAGCTGAAAATTCATTCTACATTGTAAATTTTACACCCTAATAAGTAAAAAATTAAATATTTTTTCACAAAAGCAAAATAATTTTTAAAAAAGAAATTTTTGTTTGTTTGTTATAATATATTATAGCTTAATCGTTTTTTTTTTAAAAACTTTTTTCTCTTCCGTATTTTGAATGGCATCGATCCCATAACATAACATCATATAACTTATATTACATAACATAAACCTCTCTATTCATAGTAGGAAAAAAAAAGACAATGTACTATCTTCTTTAAAACGATATAAATCTATGAATATTCATATCCTGTAAAAAGCAGCACAAAGAAATCTCATTAATAATGCAATACTCTTTCAATGTGCTAAATGTACATTGTATTCAATATATCGAAGAATGCGATTCAATTTTCAAAAGAAAAAATAAACAAATAAATGGTGTCGAAACTATGTATAAGATTTTGTTGTAAAAGAATAATTAATAATTTTGAACTGTAAAAACTTATCTTTTTTTTTTACAGATAAAAGGTTGCTATAGTATTCGCCAAAATAAGATTTTTTATAGATTGCATGTTTTTAATAAGCAGCTTAAATTGCGATCGAGAGAGAAGAAAAAAAAATTACGAGCCGTAGATGATATCATTAAAATGTAACGGTATATTTCCTTTTTTATTAATATACATAATTACGTTATTATTAACTGTTTCTGCAGTGGAAATAAATCCTTTTATGGGATTGCAACGACACGTAAATCTGAAAAGGGTGTATTATGTAATGGAAAATTTTTCTAGGAAACTTTTGCCCGCATCCGCATTCTGTAATAAGATAGCCAGGAATAAGCTGTTAGCGAAAACAATCTTTTTTAAAGCTCGAGAGACCCGGAAAGTTTTATTACTTTTCCACTTAAACTTTGTTTCAAGTAGTGAAAAGAATTGGAAAAAAAAAAAAACTTTTTTTTATGTTTATAAGGAAAGAAACACTCATATACGGTCCTGTTTTTCAGTGGAAAGACCTAAAAGGTGATTTCTTTTTATATAACTCATTTCTGATATTTTCCCATACTACCAAATACTTTTTTTTTTCTTTCATGAAAAATATAATAGAAACATTTTCTTTAAAAAGATAAATTTGTTAAATTGCTTTGATATTTTTTTATAGGGCGGTAAAAGGATATTTTTAATGATACTTTTGCGATTATATTATATATTTTTAAACGCTTTTTTTTAACTGTATTTTCAGGAATTTTCTACATTAGCCTTCAAAATTTGTGGAAAAAAATAAGGCACAAAATTAATTACAAATTCATTGTAAAAGTAGTGAGAGTAAAAACGCTTTTTAGAAAAAAAGAAATAAGTAAAAAAAATGGTGCAAAATATATGTGCTTAAATAAATAATAAGTAAACAAATAGGGCAAAAATTAATTTTAAAACCTGTTGTAATTTTTGGTAAGAGAATGATCGTTTCTAATTTTAAGTGTTTTTATTTAAAAAAAATAATAATAAAAAACATTTATGTCATTAAGTTTTATTGTATTATGATAGTTTAAAAGAAAATCCTCAACCTAATTTTATTCTTGAAAATTTTTTCCTACAATGAAAACTATTTAAAAGTACAAACATTTTCATAAATACTACATATCATTAATTCTTGAATTAGTATTCATTTTTAAGTTTGATTTATTATTTACTTGCAGCAGATTTACGGTTTTGTGATAAGATAAAAAGTATGAGCATAATATTCAATTAAAAAGTACCTGGTAAAATAATTTTTTAAGAAAGCATATATTTAATGTGGCTGGGAGGCGCAGTAGGTTTGTCGTTGGCCTTCTGAGCCCAAGTCTGCGGATTCGATCCCCGGCCCAGACACCGGATTTTCGGGATGCAGAAAATCCTCAGCGGCCATGTCGTATGATTATGCGGCATGTAAAAGATCCCTGGAGTGCCTTATTGACTCTTGGCATTTCCGGCAAAATTAAATTCCTAGTGCACTTTAGCATCCAAATAGAGTCTCGGTGCTGCCATCTAGTGTGGCAGAAACTAGACGTCCAAATTAACATGACCAACGGTATCTCACCCATTGTGGTGGTCCTGAAAGAGTGGATACCACTTCTGGAGAACGCACTAGGTCTGCTCATCGGCAAGACCGATTGTGCAGCTCATTGGAAATAAAATATTTAATGTAAATGATTTAAGTAACAGTTTCTCAATCATTTTCTAATTTTTTATTTTGAAGAATTTCTGTAATTAATTAAAAAATATACATAGGTATTAATTAAAAAATATACATAGGTGAAGACCATTAACCCTTTTTAAATGGTGCGAATTTTACAAATTTTTTTCCTTCTGAAAAATTTTACTCATCTTTATGGACAGTATATATTTATAGTTTTTCAAAGCTATGTGCCCACATTCTGCATAAACAATTTTAAAAGTTCTCAGAAGAGCAATGTGTACGCAATTTAAATAAATCGTTTGCAGTTCAAATGTTCGACATTAAACACCTTCCATATGAGAATTTTGGTCCCACTATTTTTATGAGCAAAGATGTAAATTATTCTTCAGCATTATGATTACGCTCAGAATTTAATAAACAGCCATCATCTAGATTCCATTAAGTAAACGAGAGAAAAGTATTAGCCTGAAGTTAAGGCATTTTTAATAAAATCGCTCATAGTTTGATTATATTTTGTTTCTTGCCAGGTTTATTATTACAGCACTTTCATTGTTTATGAAACAAGATTTGACACTTTAATGATATGTTTTCCTTATTTGATTTAATGATGTTCTCTTTAATTTATTTCATCAAGGGTTTCATCAAGTAAACACTGTCATAAACGAGAAAAAGATTTTTTTCCACTACTTCAAAGTGTTTAGCAATAAATGACATTTTTAAATTAATAAAAGAATAATTGATGTTCATTTCGTTTATATTTTTAGACGCATATTTTATTATTCTAATTATTATTTTCTTAATAATGTTGTTGCAGCGTATGAAATAACTTCACATACATAATATTTCATAAAATTGTAAATTTCAAGACATTAAAATATTGCTTTTTTCTGAAAAGAAGAAAAGATAATTAGTTAGATTTATATTTTACAGTTCAGTAGTAATAACATTTTTTTTAAAAATTAAAAATGGGTGCATTTAAATTAATTTAGTTTCACCATTTGTTAACTCACAAGTTTAACTGTTCAGTGCGGCAAAAAAAAGACGGACTACAGTGAATAACTTTTGATCTAATGATCGGATCTTCACGTTCTAGGACTTTTTCTTAATGGTTAGAGGGGTAGTCTCCAATATGATAATTAATTAGTGCAGACGATATTTTGAGTAATAAATCTGACCCAAAACCTCACTTTCTCTGAAAAAACATACCTATTTTTCGATGCATTCAGATTTATGACTCCCAGAAAAGGATTGCAAAATTTCTTTAGCCATAGATAATTTTATGCAAAAAATAACTTTTAGTAAATATTTATTTTTTTAATTATTTTTATTTAATAACAGTTGAAACAATTTTGAATTGTGAAGTATAAAATTTTTGAAATCGTTTTAAAGAATGTAATTTTGTATGGCATTTTGTATTAATCTTGTAATACTAAATTGGAGGGAAATCGATCAAAAAATGTCGTACTTTTAAAATTCGATTACATTCGATCGAACAATATACTCACATGTGCCTCTTTTTAAACTAGACATTTAAAAATTAATTTTAAAAAATATATTCCTTTTTTAAAATTATTATTATTATTATTATTTAAAATTGGTGATAAGATGAGTTTAAAATTTTTTTATCCAAGTTTCGATGATGGAATGTGTGCATTGAAGTAATATAAATGTTGAAAAGTGTATTTATGGTTGAATTTGAATCTATTTTTACTCAGTAGTGATAGAGACTAATCTGTGACCGGTGGTGTGCATATAGCGTGTCCAGGAAAAGGGAAACAGATTGGGGTGAGGTCACCGGAACTATCATTTTACTACAAAGCAAATATGGATAGCATTACTTAATCACCTAATTTAATTGAAACATTATACAAGGGAAAGATTAAATTTAAATAATAGAAAGGGAATATTCCAGTTTTATATTACATATGATTAAATTATACGACCAGCTTCTCAAAATTTTACCTGCTGTTATATGTTTCGTTTAATGTGTTCTGCAAATCTTTTAATGTACGCAAATAATTGCTCGATGTAAACATTATCAAACAAAATCACACTGACATCAGAGAATATTATCATTATGAAAAATAAATTTGAATGGTACAGTAATTACAGTAGAGCCTCCTTATCTCAAATTTTTTAATTAGAATGTTAAATAAAATTAAAAAAAATATTAGAAAAAAAAAGAGAGGTTGTTTCTTTATAAAGAATTTTTTAGACGCTTACCTTTTCGATTTTTGTCATTTTTGGAAAGATTTAGATGTTTATCTTTTCGATTTTTGTCATTTTTGGAATTTTGTAGACGCTTATCTTTTCGATTTTTGTCATTTTTGGAATTAATTAGATGTTCATCTTTTCGATTTTTGTCATTTTTGGAATTTTTTAGGCATTTATCCTTTCGATTTTTTTCATTTTTAGAATTATTTAGATGTTTATCTTTTCGATTTTTGTTATTTTTGAAAAAATTGCTGTTGAAAGGTGGAATTTCTGCGTAAACAAGTTCCATATCACCCTTGCCTGTTTCAGGACCTACTCGCATTATTCATTCCAACAATATCACATAACAATATAATTCTGTATAAGGGAAATGACTCATTTCAAGCTCTTCATGATATATCGTCAATCTCTACTCCATATTTTTCATTAAAAGTCACAATTATGTAAATAATTAATTAAAAGTCATAATTATGTACATTTTATGTAACGTATCACACTGATTATAAATTTCGTAACACATACTTAGGTAACTACAAAGATCTCTAACCTCCTAAGTGAAATTTTCAACTGGCACCAATTGATTTCGCTATAAAGAAAATTCACAATTGGGGGACTTCCATTAATGATGTCATGCTCGAAAGGGGAAGGAGGGGGTTTATAAAATTGTGACAAGTTGGAGGGAGGGAGTAATAACTAGTGTGACATCCCACATTTAATTTAAGATTAAGAATATTTAAAATCAGCATTTTTTGTCTTTTATTTTGCATGTTTTAACGTCAAAATAAGTACGCACATAATAATTTTTGTCATGTTCACATATTAAAAATAAAATTTAAAATATGAACTACAACATGTGTTTCAGTTCGGTACTGCAAGCACATGCGTATGTGGAAAGGGTGTTAGAGGAGGTTTGGTGAAGTGTGATCCTTTGAAACCAGGGGGTGAAGGTGTTAAAATATTGAAAATAAAGTGTAGCATCATTTATGAATAGTTAGATTGATGAATAGTTACTATTGGAGTTAGGGGAAGTGAAAGAATCTTAAAAAAATGATATAAATAAAATTCCCAGTTTAATTTTAAGCACTAGAATAAGCTATGAAAAAGGAGATGTTTTTATTAATTAACATAAATAAATACTTAGGTTTTTTAATTAAAAATAAAAATTAAACTTAATAATTAAAATGGCCACTTCAGAAACCAAAAGTGTTTCAATTTGTAATTAGAATAATATGTAAACAACCTAAAATTTTAATACATACACTGATATAGTTTAAGCTGTTATCAAACGAAAACTCTTCGATTTCATCTTGTTTTATTTTTTCCGCCCTCAAAAAAATTTTTCTTATATTATCTATGCAAATTGTTTTTTAGTAAAATTTTCGTCTAAAAGTGATTTAATAAAAGCAATTTCTTGACGACCATGTAATGGCTGGGAAATGAATTCATCTTTTAAAACGAAAACTTCTCAGAGCTAAAGCTACCCTGTTATTGAAAAGCACATTAGTTTACCATTAGCAGTAAAATGACTTTATATAGCGGAACCCTTTTAAGTCATAATTCCCTCTCACTGGTATTTCAAAACACGTAGTTCTTTGGTTTTACGACATGTGTATGCAAAGAATATAAGTATAGGGGGACGAACAGGATGTCCTCACTCAATGGGTGTATAATTGAAGGGAAATAACTATTCTTTCCCTTAATAAACAAACTATAGATAGATCTTAAAATTGATTCATCGTTTTGTTTATTTAAGTTTCATATTTTCCATATGGAAATGAGAATCATGACTACGGTTAACTGAAGTATTTATTTAATATTGTTATTTATACGCTAATTTCAATTTTCTTACGAATTCTTAAGATGCAAATATTTAAAACCTGATTTTTTTTGTTTTAATATACATAGTTGTCTTATTTTGAAATGTTTTCTTTTTAATGTTTGAGTATAGTTTATTAGCAAATAAGCTAGATAATTAAAAAAAAGAAATAGTCATTACAGGATGCCAGTTGTAGCATTTTTAAAACATGTGACCACACTTTTCAAAGGGTAAAATTGCGATTTTAAAAATTATTATTATTAATAATGTAAGGCATATCTTATAAGGTAATTCTCAAAGCATGGTGAACATTGTTTCTAAAATGAAGAAAAATTTTAAGAAACAATCGTACAATAAAGTGATTTACTGATTATAAAATATTCATAATAAATCTATTTTTATTAAAAAATAAAATGATTAGACATGAATACTTTTTCGACGAAAAACGCTGTGATCCGCTGGTGACTTGCAGGCAATATTTTAATCGCCATCGTTTAAATTTAGTCGGTGGTGACTGTTAATTTTACCTAATATTATTCTTTTCCTTAACGTATGTTTCCATTAAATAATATAGCTGATGTCTTCACTCATAATCATATATTGAACCGCGATGGCTCACGGCCTTCCAATTATAAAACACAGGTTCGAATTCCAGCGGTAGCTAGTTGAGACGAGCTCTGCTCCAGTCTCCCACCAACCACAGTGCTGACGTAAAGTTCCTCAGTGATAGACAGAGCATGGGTTAAAATCCCCTTGCCGTCAAGACGTGGTATGTTTTCGTGATTTCTCTCTCCATGTAGCGCAAATGCGGGTTGGTTGCATCAGAAAGTCCTCCACGAAGGTTAGTTTGTCCTAATGCTTGATCCAGAAATTCCCTTGACGTCTGGGTTAAATTCAAAATTAAAAGGCCATGGAGTTGAACATTTATGGTCGTAAACTCAGAGTTGTGTCAGCTGTTCAGCGCCGGTTATAAAATAAAATAAAAAACAATAATATATTTCTATTATTCTTTGAGAGCCGTTTAAAGTTTCAGAGCTCTGGAACTATTTGCATATGAATTCAAAGCAAACAAGTTAAATTTGTACCAGCTATACTGAATGAAGTACTTACCTTTTTGAATGAACAATAAAAATATTTATTTTATTAACGAAACAGTATTTTAATTTTTTTATTTGCTTCAAATAAACATTTAAGTAAAGTTAACTCCGCAACAAACTAATGTCTTAGATTATAAAAATGGTTATAAGGGTAACGAATTTAATATTCTTTACTGTTTCGATACCAAGCGAAAACTTTAACTATATTTTAAGAGCTAAATTTTTAACTATATTTTAAGAGCTTTTATTTTGATCTTCAAAATTATCCGACGTGCAAATTTAGTGAATAATATTATCTGGTGTTTGTGTATGTCACAACTTTCCTTTTTAGTTGGAATTACTAATAGTTGAAGTTTTTAACTTAAGCGGAATTTTTCTTCAGTTTTTCACTTTTTTAGGTCTAGAATAGTTCTACTACTATCTTCTTATTTCTCATGAAAGAGAGCAAACAAATATTATGTTTTGAATGACCAAAAATTCTTTTTTTTTTTATAAGAAAAAAAAAAAGAACTATATCCGCATAGAAAACCGCAAAATTCCATTACAGTACTTAGGAATGATTGACTCAGTTTCATCTTTTTTTTTTAGTTTCCTACATTTAACTTTGACTTTCGGTTCCACCATTGCCCATGTGACAAACTCTGTATCACTCAAAACTCAGAGGAGCTTGTCTTTTCTAACAATGCCCATTGTGGGGTCGAACTAATGGATTGATTTCCGGTGGAAAAAAAGATAGTTCTTACAAGTTCTAGATTTTTTTTCTCTTTCTTTTTACTGTCATAGCCTAAGGTACACCTGAAACGTAATGGGCGAAATTTTGTGTACGCAATTTTTTCCCCCCTTCTTCTTTTGATCGTTATCGGCCAATTGGCCTTCGTAGAAAAAAATGCTTTTAGAGAGAGTGTTTTATGACAGGATTCTCTGTATTACTGATCTGTTTGAAGAACTCGATCTTGAAATCGTGCATTTGTAGATAATATTGTTCAGTCACGCTGAGCATTTGAACTGTATCACCAATACCATCTAGTCATCGAAAAGAGTTTTTGATACATTAGTATTTACATGCATAAGGAATAAAGTATCAAATGTATCCATAATGAGTGCATATTTTCACAAATTTAATGCCAAATTGAACCATGTTTCCTTACTAGTTTAATGTTAGTATCGTGAAATCAATTTTAACAGAGGATTAGTTTGCACTTGACTGTTGTAGCAAATTCGCTCAAACACACTGTGGGCCAGAAGACAATGATCTTTGGCCAAAAGTCAAAATTAAATTTTCAACTAAAATGTGTAAAGGCAGTTTTAATATCGCCCAAATTAAGTATTCATAATCATTCCAAACATTATAATTTAATTTTTGGACCGACGAGAGTACAATGTAGTGAAAAATATGTTAAAATTTTCTTCTTAAAATGTAAGTTTTAAATTTATATTTCAGAAATATATATAGGAATTTCACCTTTCTGTTACATTTTTATCAGAGTAATTAGTCTGAAATTATAGTACAATTTTTCAATTTGTTGGATTAGTTAATACTCTTGACAAACTTACAGTTTATATCTTATGATTTGACATTTTACAATGTTTGAAACACTTTCGAAACTTATCTCCAAAAAGTTCCACGAGGTAATTAGCTAAATTTTTTTTGTTGTCTTCTTTGATGTTTCTTCTTTCGAAAAAACCTGCCATATTTTGCGCCTATTGCAAAGGTGGACTAAATATACCGAAAAACAAAAATTAGTTTTTTTTCTTCATGTTTTCGCGTTATTTTGTAATATTACTTCGGAAATATAATTTGCTTTTAATTTTTAATATAAAATTATGAAAATTATTATATTTTCATTGCTATATTTAATTATTTAAATGTACTATATAATTTTTTTTTAAATTTTTGCTCGCCATATTTCAGCCGCCATTTTGTTTTTTTGTTGTTGGTATTTTTAGTGTATTTCAAAATTTCAGCGATGAATTCAATTTACCTGCACATAAAAACCCCCAAATTTTGAAATTTTTTTTATCGAAATACTAATTTTGGCCACGAAACCTTCGATGCTGGCCCACTGTGAAACAGTATGATTAAGTTTTCTAATACTGTAATTTGAACAATTTTTTCGTTTGGGTTTAGTCACACTATCTTATTTTATCTTATAACCGACGTTGAAGAGCAGACCCATTACATTTTAACTCTACTTTACGACCATTACTGTTTAACTCCGTATCCTTGTAAATTGAGCCCAACTCAGAAGACAAGATATTTCTTGAATCAAGCAATGTGATAAACTAGCTTTCGTAGAGTGCTTTTTTGTGGAACTAACCCCGATTTGCGTTACATGGAGAGGGAAAACACGAATACCTCTCAAGGAACAGATAAAACATGATGCAGATTCCCAGCGGCAAGGGGATTCTAATCCATACTCCGTTTGCCATTGAGGATATTTTAAGGTAGCACTGTGACCAGTGTGAACCAGGAGCAGAATTCTTATCAAACAGCCATTGCTGGGATTTGGAACCTGGATGACCCTTTTAGGAGGCGAGAGTTATATCACTTGATCTACAGTATCGTAAGATTAAGAAGTACTATAATATGGTTTACCCCATATTAAAGTTAACGATTTTATAGTCCAACATGTTTTTAAATTTACAACAATTTACAGTAAAGTGGTATCGCGACTACGAAAATTTAATCACTATGGGTTTTGCCATACTTTCGTCACTTTGAGTTGCGATATCCATGATTTTAACACATATATTTTTCACAGACATTTTATTTCCGTTATTATGTTTCGTCATTTTAAAATTTTATTCATATTTTAGAGGGAAATTTAGCGAAGTTATATTTCGGAACACCCAGACAATTTCTAAACAATGAAACAACGGTATGTCAATTTATTAGGTTTATATCGTGTTGAAATGCGACCTACATAATTCTGACGTGTTTGCTATCAAATTCAATCAGAGAGGAAATGTTGATCAACCTTCATTATCAGTGTTGAAATTCATCTCACCGGTGACAATACTTGGAAAGTGTAGTAAATGGGTGCTTTAAGGTTGACCGACTTTTTTTATAGAAGAACAATTTATTTTGAGCTATCAATGCCAAGTTTTATCTGAAAGAGCTTATTTTATCTCTATTATGTATGCCTAGCTTATTATTAAAGTATGAGAGCATGCTATTTATCTTGTTAGGGAGTTAATGAGATTGTGAAGTTAACTGACGTTTTTGACAAATCATTTAATGATACGGATAAAAATGCTAAATGATCGTAGCCATCAATCGAAGTTTAATCCATCAATTCTCAATGCTACAATTTTTTTTGTAATGTATTTCATTAACCTTTTGAGACCATGAGTTAATTTTAATGGATTAGTGGTGTTTAGACTGCAAAAAATGATTATAAAATTTATAAAGTACTAATATCTGTGGGGACATTTGCGAGCTGTAGCATATAATGAAAGTTGATGTTAAATATATCATATGTTCAGTAGATGTCATATGAGGAATTAAAATACAAACTATATAATATGATAAATGATGATGTTAACTTTATTATGTGATGAATGTTGGTGTTCAGTATGTCGTATGATGAATGATAATGTGAACTATGTCGTATCATAAAGGCATGTTAACGGTATTAAATGATGAATGTTGGTCTTTAATATATCACATGATGAATAATGATGCTAACTATAACTGTATTATCTTATCATTAACAAACTGAAATTTAAAAATAAATGCTCAACTACATTTCTTTATTGTAAGTTTATCTATCAGTCGTGTTTATGTCTGAAGATCGATAATAATTAAAAATCAGTGTATCAAATTTTTTTAATTGCTTCTAAAATTAAATGAAATAATCATCCATTTTACGATTTATACTGTTCAGTAAAATTAGTAATTAAAAGTATTAGGAACTCTAAATTTTGTTTGAAATTCGATTTCTTTGTTCAATTAATTTCTTAAACAATATATTTTCAGTTTTAACTTATTTTCAAAAAAAAAAAGTTCAGTTTATCTTTGTATCAACGAATTTATTTTATTTTGTTTTAGTACATATTTTGAAATATTCTGAAGTTCTAACAAGTTTAGTAATCAATTAAAAAATATAATGATAAAATAATTCTTTGCAGAAACATTAAACCAAATAGAATGTTTTATTTGTTTTAGAAAATTAGTTTTCTAACAATTTTAAGCTTCGTTTTTTTTAGTGTTTGTCTTTAAAATTTTAATAGACATATATTGTTTTCAAATTTAAAATTAAAAGTATTGCATTCTATTAATCAAAAAAATAATTGTGTTTATCTAATTTATTTATTTTATTTTTTATTCTATATTATTTCGAGAAAAGGTTCAATATATTCAAACTATCTAAATATTTTGATAAATTTTTATATTTAATTATTTTCTTCTAAAATTAATTTTAAGAGATTTTGGAAAATAATTAGTTTTTCACAAAAACTGTATTCAATTTTCGAGAAAAAAAACTATTGCAAAATTAACTTGCAAAGTTTGTAAATTACCACCGCTTTTGAAAACTCTTTTTAGTGATGTAAATACAAGTTCCTATAATTACGAATAAATTTAACTAATGACAAAAAAATAAACAAATAACTCATTTATACTTTTGCAAACTTTAATCTCAAAAGCTTCTTTTTATTTTTGTGCAAAAATATGTTTTGCAATTGAAAATTATAAATTATAATTTATAACTTTTAAAATTGAATCTATTGAATCTAATTCTCATTTCTGAATGAATTGCAAATCACATCATTTTCTATAAACATAAAAGAAAATACAATCTTTAAAATAAATGATTTTTAAAAATTGTCGTACTTGCTACATCTTTACTTTAAGCATCCCATTCTGAATTAAAATTTTTAAATATTTATTTGTAACATAGGTAAATTAAAGAGTGCATTTTTCTATGTCTATAAACTTTCAATATTCCATACTGAAAGTTTCGAATTAAAATTGCGCTCTTCGTTTGAAAATTTAATTTTCCGGAGCCGCACATAAAAGGATACCCTTAAATAGGAATACGAATTATTCTTTGAATTGAAATTTTACCTGGAGGGCAACTTAATATCGGCTAATAATGAAAAAGAAACTGAAAAGGTCTCTTTTAAAATGCTTCAGTAAAGATTTTTCATTTCTCTTTCATCTTGTTGTATGGTTCGTTGATTTAATACTATGGATTGAGTTTACGAACTTGAAACTCTTTGAAAGAGGGAAAAGTATTTTGGAAGTATTAACTTCTTGTTCTTAAGTCATTATCGTCGGTTTTCGGAAAGACTTATACAATTCTAAAATGAAAAGTTTTGACAAAAACAGTTTTCAAATTTTGTTTGAAGATCAGAGCTTATTATTTGTTTATTTATAAACAAAACTTCCTCTTTTGTTCGGATAAAGGCAGTTAGATTGCGACCTTGTTTTATATGAAAAGAACATTAAAAATAATATTTTAAGGATTTTTCGAAAATAATATTTTTTGACTTTTGATATGATTGGATGGAGAAGAATTATTTCTGATATTTCTTGTTAGCTTTCATATTATGAGTGTAAAACTGAGGACGATGGTGACCATGTGCATAGGTCACATGCCCTTCCAAAGGAACAATTAATAACACCCTTCCATAGAAAACAGTACAAATAGCTTATAAAATTTACCAAATAAATAATGCCCTTCAGCAATGGGTTTTAGCCCTTCTGTATAGGGAAAATCAACGGTCACCATTGGTCACAGTGCTCCTAAATATAACAATTGGAGATTAAAAAATTGTTTTCCTATCACCACTCATTTTGCCGAAAATGCACCTCATGTGTTATTATTATTATTGTAACTATTATTATTTTTAATAAATAAGGGGTATTTTGAACATTTTAAAATATTCTGAAAATTACTTTATTTTACGATTGCTTCTTTTTTTTCTCTCATTTTAGAAATGATCTTTGTAATGTATACCATAGTTTGAGAAATGCTTCAAAAGAATTGCCTTACATTATAAATACTGACAGTTTTCTTACTTTTTTAAAATTTTAGGTTTTTGAAGAAGTAGCCATTGTTGAAAATGCCCAATACCCTTCTGTCAGCAATTAATCTGACTATAAAAGCTATATAGCTCTACTTCTAACTATAAAAGTCACCATTGTCTTTAAAAGTTGCCTGAATGTTATGCTTATGTTCCAGGAGCGTTCTCTTTTTAAAACACCGCTACCCAATAACTTTGCCTACATATGACCCAAAGAATATGACTCTCCGGAGAGCATACAGTTTGAGTGAATGGAATAAAATTTTGTAAGTTATTATGATGACTCAAAAATGATGATAAAAACGATCTCACGGTTACTGTTACAGTGATAAAATTTCAGAATTTTCAAATTTCAGTACCCACTTCTTCTGATCGAAACCTAATCCTTGCACTAAAAAACCTAAAATGGATTTGGAGCGATATTTTTAGCACAAGAAATTTTTACATTAGTCTTACAAAAAGTATCGCCATTTTTTGTGACCATTAAAAAGAAGAAAGTGTTACAAAAACCTTTAAAAACAAAGAAAAAATTACAACGAAAGCATTTTAAGTTATAAAAATAGTTGGTATGTCTGTCCTTACATGTGTGACATTGTCCATACGTTTTTTTCCCCCTTTTGTTTTTTGAAGGTTTTTATCATACTCGCTTCTCTTTAATGATCACAAAAAAATATTAAAGTTATTTTATTTTCGAATATGGGATATCGCAAATATGATTTTTGATTAGGAAATAAATCTGATAATATTTTAAATCGCTATTTCATTCCTTAAAATTCATGGAATTTTTTTTTCATTTTAATTTTTAAAGATAATTCAACATTAAGACTATGAAAGTGGTGTGTAGTACTCAAAACAAAATTCGAGTGCAACAGAGCCACAATTATGTAACTTAAAAAGGGGACGCGATGAAACTCTCTTGCAGGTACCCTGACAATAGTGAAGATGCACCTTGTGATAAGTCTGTTATTAGAAATGCAACATATGACCACTAAAAATTTCTTCTAAAATTCAGTCTTTGTGTTACAAATGTGTTCTTTAACTCATGACTCTTACAAAGTAAAAAAGAACTGTACACTAACGATATGCAATTTTTTTAATAAAATTAATAGGTTATTTCAATTGCAGAATTATACTCAGTGATCGTATTAATTCTTATTTGTAGTACATAGAATCATTAACAGAAAACGACAACTAATGCCTGCAACAAGTGCAGTGAACAGGAAAGGGGAAAGGGAGGCTATTAAAGTGCCCCTCCTTGGTAGTTCAAAAGATCATGAGCCTCAAGGGCTCTTTTCCTGGTCCGAAGTCATGACCCCCATCGAAATGGATGATATCCTCGAGGAAGATTCAAATGAAATAGGGTGGGGCAATTGCCCCATCTCAATCGACGCGCGAAGAATCTTCAAATTATAGTTCCTTGTATCTTCCAAGGATACTTGGTTTCGGAATAGAACGCCTCCCCATAGTTTGGTGTTTATAATATGATATCCTATACACCTTGCACAGCATCTTTTTTTTTTCTTTCCTAAACTAGGCTTCTTTCGACCTTATCTTGGGAAAGTTCAAAGTTTAGTGGTCAATCTCTATAATTGTGATGGCGTTTTCTTAGGGATCGTATTTGCCAAAAATATAATTTGAAGTTAATTTTGTTTTAAAGTTTAATTACATTTGAGTAAATCAAAAGCTGCGAGTAAATTAAGTAAAAAATCAATTAATAAATAAAAATAACAAAATATGTAACCTCAAAACAGGACACTTTCTTTCTACAAAGATAGTCTAATCTAATAGTATACTATAACAAATTATGAATCGCGCTGTTCTATAATATCGTTCAAATTGGCTGTAGCCTTAATACTATACCAAAAGTATCGTATTTTGGTGCAAACAATTCCTTTTTTGAAATTAATTACACGATACTGTGCTTCAACTTAGTAGTGCCTAGTTGTACTATATTTATCTTACAAATTTATTTTTATTTAACGTGATTACAAAATACTATATAGTTCAACTTGAGTAATGCTAAGTTGTTCTATATTATCGTGCAAATTAGTCCTTCTCTAATTTATTTAATTTCACGGAACTATGTTTCAGTTTAAGCAGAAGCATGGCTCATTTTAACTCTATAATAAGTTTTTACGATAAATTTACACGATAGTATGGTTTAATGTTGAGTTGATTTTTCTGAAAGTGAAGACTTATTTTTAAACAATGACTTTTAATAAGACAACACTATCTAAATTTTCAAATGAACAAAGTTTAAAATAAGCAAAAAATATATTTTTTAAGTTTTGATCAAATAGATCTGAATTTCTACAGTATATAATCAGAATCAGTATATTGAACTCACTTAAGTACTAGGCCATAATAGCCTAGTTAGTAGGTCGTTGGGCTTGTGTTCGTGAGAACGGGAATTAAATTACCGCCGAACAAAGAAACCCAGTGTATTGAATGGTGACTGGTTCACGTTAAATCTGTTAGGGTCACAAAGTCCTCCAAGTTCCAATAACAGATCAATACCTCTGGGGGTACTGAATTGGAGATTGATGGTTCTCTGGTTAAGGTCAAAATTACGATTTGTGGTTGAATTAATGGATGTATGAATGGGTAGAACGGACTGTGACATATGTGTGGCTGAAATAGTATTCTTGGCCATAGGTATCGCCACGTAAAAAATAAATACCGCATAGAGTTTGATGAATACACTAATCTTAAAATTTGTGCTATTTTTTTATTTGATAAATTCTACATCCTTCTATAGTTTAAATTTTACACCTCTGATTTTTTTTTAATTTCATGTAAAAAATTGACAAAATACCGCAATTTAATGCAATATTCACATAAATTTTGGCTTGCAAAGGTGATTCCATTATTTCTTTCTGTATCAACTGTTGGCTGTAAAAGATGGTATAAATATATTTTTTTGCATGTTGTTCAAACACCAAAACTTCTATTCCGCTATTACAAAAAAGCACTTTTAAAGAATAATAATAGCTTCCCTGCGATTCTATGTAAAAATATAAAACTAAGTTATCTCAAAAATATTTCCCCTAGTTCAAGTTTGCAATGCAATGAATTAAATGTTATTTGAATATATATTATGAATATATTGGAATCTTCAGTTTAAGTTTGATACGTATGAATAATGCGTTGTTTGGATATATGTATATATATTTTCCGCGTATCCTCCTGCTTTGAATAAAAGAATAAAAAAAAAGGAGTTAGTATCCTTCCGTTCTCCTTATCCTCTTCTTTTCCAAAAAAAATAGAAAAACCATCGATCGGGGATCAGGCTTTTTTTTCTCTAGATACAGTGTATCTAGAAAGTTTGAAATTTATAGTTCGCCCCTTGACAATAAAAGCAAGGTGTAATTTTATTTTCGTTCTTTTTTTTCTTCCTGCAGGGTGGATATTGCCCCCATGTTGTTCTCCTCCTTTCCCCTGAACCGCATCAAGAGCTCGAGGCTTTTCCGTTTCGCGCATTCTTGCTCCTGCCCCACCCCGTTACAGAGAAAACATTCTCAAGGGGACACGCAAATTGTTTAATTGGTTACTTTTTTATTATGGTACCCCCGGTGATACGGGAGACCTTGAACGAAATGTTTTCCCATCCCCCACCACCTCTATGTGTTTTCCTAACGGGCTGCAAGACATTAAATCGGTTCCTTTTAAATGGGTTGTTGGTATTGTGTTGCATTCCATTTATTCCGTGAAAGGTCTTAGCATTAAATTTAATTTTAGAGAACTTAAAGGTTTGGCTATACGTTTAAGTTGAGCTTGACGTGATCGTTTATTCATTTACTTATTTTTTTAAAGAACTGTATTTGTAAAATTGCTATTTACTTGATTTTATTATTTATTTAACTCTTTACTTGATTTTATTAATTAATTGAGAATAGTCTATGTTTTTTTTTTTTTTTCGGTTGAAAATTCTACAATAGTTATTGGTTTTGCTATTAATATTTCGTATTTTATATTCATCATTGAAAGACGAAATGAATTAATTGCAAATAGTTAATTTTTTTTAAAGTACTATATTTGTAAAATTGTTATTTACTTGATTTTATTATTTATTTTAACTCTTCAAAATTGAGAATAGTCTATGTTTTTTTTTTTTTTTTCGGTTGAAAATTCTACAATAGTCATTGGTTTCGCTATTAATATTTCGTGTTATATATTCATCATTGAAAGACGATATGAATTAATTACAAATAATAAAAATTTTTTTTAAAGTACTATATTTGTAAAATTGTTATTTACTTGATTTTATTATTTACTTAACTCTTTAAAATTAAGAACAGTATATGTTTTTTTTTTTTTTTTTTTTTTTTTTTTTTTTTTTTTTTTTTTTTTTTTTTTNTTTTTTTTTTTTTTTTTTTTTTTTGATGGTTGAAAATTCTACAATAGTCATTGGTTTTGTTATTAATATTTCCTATTTTATATTTATCATTGTAAGACGAAATGAATTAATTACAAATAGTTAACTTAGAAGGCTGCAAACAAGATTTGACTGTTTTATATTGATCATTATGAGTTGAAAGGGATTAATTACGAATACTTAACTTAAAGGCTACGAACAAGATTAGACTTCTGACTTCAAAATTATAGCTAACATAATTTTTTTTTTTTAAATTTAAAAAAAATTTAATGGAAAAGTGAAGGTATTAAACTGATATTAGTTATACATAAAATTATTTGCAATTTTTTGAAAAATAATACATATAGAGATAGATTAAGGAGAATGCTAAAAAGTTACCATTTCAGTACTGATCATCGTACTATATACTTTTATTGCTTTTTCTGTTAAAAATGCACTTTTATCTTAACATATTTAACCAACTTAACTCTTTAAATATTCACTCAAATCTCTTCACTTAACTCCATCCTTCTTCACGAAATTTCCTCCCCATACTCTAAGAATCCTATTTTTACTGTGCTTCAGAAACTCACTTTTTAGAAGTCAAAACTAAATCATTAAAATGTCAAAACTTCATAATTTAGAATTTAATGAAAAACTAACATTATTTATTAATCATTATCATCATAGTTGACCAGACAGCCCAATGTGAGCCAATGCCTTCCTCTTAAGATTTCTCCATGACGACTTCTGATTCATATTTGATCTCCAATTCTTTTCATTAATATGCGAGAAAATCAGACTCCACTGAGTCAGCCCATCTCAACCGCGGCCTTCCCCGCTTTCTTGTTCCAGTGGGTCTAAAAAGCAGTATCTTTTTTATTGTATTGTCATCACTCATTCGAATCACGTGGGCCATACAATTCATTCTATTTATTTTTATGTATTTAATAATATCAAGTTGTTTATAAGTCTTGTACAGTTCAAAGTTAAATCTCCTTCTCCAGTTATTGTTTTCATTTACACCACCAAGTATACTCCGCAAAATCTTTCTCTCAAATGTTGGGATACAATTTTCCTCCTGTTTTGTCATTGTCCAAGCCTCAGAAGCGTATGTCAAAACTGACCGGACAAGAGTTTTGTAGTTATTTATTAATACTAACATTATTTGAAGCTCAAAACATTGCTAACATTATTTACAAAACTAACATTATTTAAGCTCAAATGACCCTCCAACACATTAAACCCAGCTGGTCAAAAGTAAACTGAAACCTTTCATTTTTGGGACATTTCCATAACCGGAAAAATCGATTGGAGACATAAAATGAAGGGGTCAGTATCGTCCCCTAAGCAAATGTTCACTAAAAGCAGAGTAAGGCCGGGTTTCCACTTGATCTTAGATCTCTATCTTAAGCATAAAAAAAGGCAATTAAATAAACGGTTGAATATTAAGATAAAGAAGTTAAAATTTAAAATTACGCTACGATAAAATGAAAGACACCGTTACATAAATTTAAATAAGATAGATAACTTTTCTTTAAATGATTAGAAATATAATAATGAATATTTAAAGCATGGTTTTTATAGAGTTTTTTCCATTTTTTCAAACATCAAATCATACCATATTACGTATTTTAATGCCATTTTATGGTTATAAAATACAGTATTTAATGCAAGATATAAAATAACAACAAATTTATCAAGCTCCTTTTGGTACGATAGATCAACGTGATGGAGACTGCATACATGTAGATTTTGAAAATGTCATAACACGATGAAAGAAAATATATGGAAAAAAAGGTTTTAAAATGAAGTGATAAGCCATGTTACCTGTGCATATTTTTCTATTTATATTTATTTTTTTCTTATATCAGTATATTCTTATATTTGCATTTAAGTTAAGGTGTTTCAATATTAATATGTATAATTAAAATTTTAAAAAAAACATGAATACCACGATATGAAACTGAATTAAAATTGAGATTAAAATTATTTAATAAATATTTACAATTGCGTGAAAAAAATAAAAGGAGTAGAAAATAATAAGGCAATACATTGAGAAAAAAAAGAGTCTAATAAAAAAAAAAAACTTCAGACAGTTACATACTGTTACATAACATAATTTAATTTATTTTAAGTTTTATTGTTTGCCAGATAAATCTTATATTTTCTATCATTCCGAGTCTAAAGGTACACAAATTGTGTTAAAAAATTTCTAAAACAAATAAATAGTTAAAAAAAAAATTTTTTTTTTGAAGTTTTATTAATTTGTAGTTTATTAAAATATATAACATACATATTGTCGATTATTTTTTTTTCCTTCTCAAATCTATCTTAAAATACGAAAAATCTCTTCTATGGCTATGGAATAATATCTCCTAAGACTTTATGATTGTGTATACGATTGATGGCCTCAATCTCATTCTTCCGTAACAAAAATTTCTAAACCATTTAATTGGCATTCATTTAATTCATTTATTTGTGTTCTGTTACAAAGTTTAAAATAGATATCGACTATTTACTATTTTTTTAAAAAAAACTTGTAGCTTGAGATTAGCGAAATCAGTTTTATAACAATAAAAGCCAATCTAATACTATCTCCTAAAACTATATGGCAGTCTATTATCTACAAGATTGATGGCATCAATCTCATTGTTTCCGCTGCTTAACAAATTAGACTTATCGAATCCACTCAAAGCGCTCGACCTCACTCTCCATCTTATCAAAAATTGCTTTCATTATGGTTGTGTTAAGTTTTCTTCACCTCCACATTTGACCAATTTCACCGATGTACAGAGAGAGGGGCGTGAAGAGCATTGCTTTTAGATATTCGGATTAATTCTTTGCAAATGGCCACACCTTCACCTTGCCAAAGATCGACGAGTTTTAACCAGAGGAGAAGGCATTTGATGAAATCTTTTTCTTAAAAAAAAAAAAAAAAGAAAGCATCTAAAGGAGATGGCGAAACTTCTGCAAGATGAGGTTGGGGTAATAAACTTCTTCGCTAAAAAGGGACGAAGGGAAAAAAAGAAAAGGTTGAGATAATCATTTAGTTCTGGAGGATAGACCGATGGAACGTGTGCACTGAAAGACTTGCCCTTCAGATCTTTCAAGGAGATGACGTTTTTTGAGAATCGTTCAGAAGATTCAGCATTTGCATACAAAGCCAGGAACACAAAAGATAAGGATGTAGTTCCTATGAATAACTCGAAACGAATCTGTCATTTTCTTTTGAACGCACTTTGGAAGTAGTATCTATGATGAAAATTCTCAAATTTTCAGTAGATAGTTTTGAATATTATATTTATGAAAATCTTTTGATCATAGTCCTAAAGGTACTGTTTAGAACTTAATATATTTTTCAATACACTGATACATACATATTTTGGTTCAAGTTTTTCATTCTACATATATATTTCTCTTACACGGCGACAAAAAAAAGTCTCATTACAACTCCCTGAATGGCAACGCTAGAAAATCGACCAATGAATGCCGCTAAAAATGTCACATGCCAAATCTAGATGAGGTGGCTCAACATATAGCTCTTTTAAAAACGGAAATTGAAATAATCAGAGAGAGCATTCTCACCAAATGTGATCTCTTACGAAATTCAACCTATCAGCTGCGGCAGTCTTATACTATTAAGCAGAAGTGAGTAAGTCTTTGTCGATAGATCTCTCTTTTAGTATTTTGTCGAAAGCGCTTTTTTTCCCGAATTTATATATTACGAATTTATTTGACGATTTTCGATTTATATCAAGAATTTATTTGTTTTATTATTGTTATTAGTTATTCATTGAAAAATGAGTCTCAGTCGTGCTGTTACGCTTTAAGAATTTATACTATAGCACATTTCTAATAGGTTTAACGAATTACATGTCATTTATTTGAATTCAAATTTATTTTAATGACTTAGTATTTACTAAAAAGATGTAATTTTTTTTTTTAAAAAAAGTAGTTACATGGATTTAAATGATTGTTTTGAATTCTTAGAATTTTGTGCATTTGCAATGTACCTAAGTTAGTAGCGAGCGGAGCGAGATTGGTTTGCGAAGCAAACTATATAAGTTTGCTTAGCAATTTTTGGGGGTTGGCGAGCGTTAGCGAGCAGGGGGCGCAGCTCACTAGTTATATTTATAACTTTCTTTTTCAATGGCGATTAAAACCTACCATACTTATGTATTATCACCTTTTTTTTCACGTGCAGTTCAAAGCCTGCTGATGCGATATTTTTTATTTATTTATTTATTTTTTGAACAGGATACATTTCTTTCACACACAGTTACTAAACACTCTTGGGCAAAGCGTTCCTCTCTGAAAATAATTAATCAATCAAATCGCTATAAATAAAGGATGCAGAAATGGAGGTAAGGGGAAGTTACACTCAAAACTCAAACAACTCCAAAAGAAGGAAAATCACACACAAAAAATAAATAAATAAATAAATAAATAAAAAAAAAAAAACAGGTTGTTTAACGAATTTTTTTTGGAAAACTGCAAATTAAGTATATAATACGAAAATGTAAATGTAACAGCCGTAATATATTTGTAACAAATTTCTGGCTTTTTTACCCCTATAAGCAAAAGTAAAATGAAACGAAATCTAATAAATTATGTATTTAAAATGGATCGAGTGTAGTTTTTATCATTAAAAATTAATGATAGTGATAAATCGTAAACAAGAATTTTACCCAATATAAGGAAATTGAAAAATTTCTAACCTTTAAAAGTTGTAAAAAATTAACTAAATCACATTTGTTTCAAAAGACCTCACTTTAAATAATTAAATAAAATATATTTAAAAGAAATTTTTATACATAGAAAATTTTGGAAATATATATATATATATAATATTTGAAAATAACCAAATTAAATTAAGGTTAGAAAAAAAGAATTTTGCATCAGATTTTAAATTTATGCAAAATAAAAGGAAAATGATCTTAATAATCTTTATTTTTTCTGAAAAGAAGATACATAAAATATAGCAATGTTCATATAATTTAATTAAAAAATAAATTAAATTTTAACCAGCTGTTATATTTTTAACTCCAACCAGCATTAACGGAGCAACATTGTCTATTTCGCTCCTAATAAAGCGTTTCTAACTTTTAAATCTTTTAACTTTTTAATTGCTCAACTTAACCCTAACTAAAACTTTAAACTTTCCAATTATTAACTTTATAAAACTATAATTGATAATAAGTCTTAGGATCTTAGAGTAAACCAAAAACAAGTGAATGTAGGATTATAATGTATCTAATTTGCACATCTCTAATTTGCATTATTAGAAACACACCCTTAACTCTAACATCAAGTAAAAAAAAAAAAATTATGTATTAGCATGTAGGTAAGGTAGACGGAAAAAAAGGTCCCGGAAATAAAGGTACGGAAAAAAAGGTCCCGGAAAAAAAGGTACCTGGAAAAAAAGGTACGGAAAAAAGGGTCCCTGGAAAAAAAGGTCCCGGAAAAAAAGGTCCCGGTAAAAAAGGTACCTCCATAGGGAAAATCTGTAGGGATATTTCCCCTCTCGCTTTCTGGGCAACATGAATGCTTCTCGCTGTTTCAATGAATATTCTTTTTATCTGTAATAATTCAGATTAGATCATTGAGGTAACGAGAAGGGTAAGGGGG
>NC_092206.1:43741353-43760464 GCF_043381705.1 Parasteatoda tepidariorum
AGAAGCGTTATAAGCGAAACACATTAATTTTACTCCCCCTCCCCTAAAAGTTTCATGTAGCCTGATAACACTTTTTCAATAGATAAGAGTCAAGATTCCCGGTAGAATCATGATCTTAGAAAATAAATAAACAATTTTATTGAACATTTTCATATTTAATTAACTTTTTAAGAATAAATGCATAAATAAGAAACAAAAGTTGGATAAAAAGCTCTTTGAACACGCGCGACACGCAAAAAAACATGCACGGAACAGCAAAAAGCGCTTCAATCCAATCTTCTCATTTAAAATATTTTCCCCTACAGAATTTTCCCTACACAGGTACCTTTTTTACCGGGACCTTTTTTTCCGGGGACCTTTTTTTCCGTACCTTTTTTTCCGGTACCTTTTTTTCCAGGTACCTTTTTTTCCGGGACCTTTTTTTCCGTACCTTTTTTTCCGGTACCTTTTTTTCCTAGAATCGTAGGTAAACGTCTTCAATCTTTTGTACCATCATGACCTCCGACCACATGAAGTACTTACACACGCTTAAAGGGCTAATGATCTCGCGTTGGTGTTAGAAAACGTAGGAAAGTTAACATTTACGAACAAAACATACAAAGAAATTGCATTGAAATTCAATAATGTCTTACAAAATTTGAATTTACATTTTTCAATTATTCACTTTATAAAACTGTTATTAGGTTTGAACTGAACACCTAAGAAACAAAAATAATTAAATATTACTTTATATCTACATTAAGATGCTTTCTTTTTGTTTCGTTTATTTTTTGCAATTTTGAATAAAAGTATTTATGATCGCAACTAATTGTTCCGTAGAAACTCTGTACTGAGTTTAGAAAAACTAATTTCATTTTAAGTTTAGAATTAGTTTAGAATAGAAGTTAAGTTAGTACACTGAAAAATTACGGTTTAAAGCATAGCATACGGTTTAAAGCATTTAAAGTACCGATGCGTCATCCGTAAAATCCTTTTTTTCCATGAAATATTGTACCGTAATTTTTAAAGTAATATTTATTTAATTAGAGTGACTCAGTGATTTTACGGTAATTATTACTGTAAAAATTACAATATATCAGATTTTATTCCGCCTTAACATGTTCCGCTAAAAATGAATTTTACGATGAAAAGTACCGGAACATTCTGTGCATCATCGGTAAAATTCAATTCACCATAAAATATTATACCGTAATTTATACAGTATTTATTTGATAAGAGTGATTTATTGATTTTACGTTAATTATTAGGGTATATTAGATTTTTTTGTTCCAGTGAAAGTTCCATTCTAAATGCCTGTAGTTTTTACCGTAATTTGATTCGGAATTTTTTTTATGGTGTAGGATTACTCAAGATTACGCAGTGAGAAAGTATATCATGCCGTAATTTGTTAAAACTTTGATATTTAGGAAATATTTTTTTTTCGGGTTTACTTGAACGCGCTTTTCTCTTATCTTTAAATATTGAATTGCCAATGGAGGTGAAGTAGAAATTACCCTGAAAAGTTTCTCACGTGGTATAGCGGGCTTCCTCCTAAGTAACATTTTACATCAATCAAATAAAATAAATAAAGAAAAAAAAATATAGTCTATATTTTTAAAATTTCTGTAATGGACATTGCGAAAACCAATTGTCTTACAAACCATTCTTCTCTTTTTATTTATTTATTAAAAAAAAATGCGTAAAAAGGATCATCTCTTTTTGGTGCGGCTCTTGAGTTCGGAGTTGTCAATTTCTTTTAGACATCAACAGGAACCACGGGGCGAAAACAAATAACCCTCTTCTCAGAAAAATCATTCAACCTATGCCGATGATAGTATATTTGCTTTCTTATTCCCATCTTCAATGCAAACATACCTTCAAACCTCTAGGATGAATTACAACTACCTCATTCTTGACTTTGGTAATCGTTTTAGCAGATATCCCCCACCCTTCCCTGTTTGACACACTCCTCCCATTCTTTGATGGTCAGAAGAAAAGGAGAATATTTAGAACCTCTTGGACAGGTGAGGCGTCAGGTGGCGATAAGTTGAATGTTCTTACCTCCCACACTGACTCTCATACCGTTGTCTGTGCTTGTCACAGCTCCATTCGAATCTTTGGGTTCCGATCTCTTTATTTATGAGGCTCTTTTGTAGGAAGTGTTGGATAACGGGTGACAGACCTTCTTCCTTTTTTTTTACTGTTTTATGACTGGGAAAGAAACTTATCTCTTTCTCTAGAAATGGAATGGTATTCAGAGAAAGAGATTTCTTCATTCTAAGATTTAGAGTGTATTCAGCTAAAAATGAAAAAATGGTTATCGGATTTTTTATTTATTTTTGAAACTAGTTTGCATTTTTACGTGTTTTTACTTATCTAATCTGACAAAACCTGTACAGATCATTTATATTTATCATAATTTGCATATTCATATTTACCATTGCTTATATTTTTGTTTACTACAATTACTATGAAACAGAATTTAGTAAAATAAATATCTTCAATTTTGATAATTAAAGTATGCAATATTTAGGCTTAGCTAAGGATAAACAAAAATTATATCATTTAAAAAAAAATTTTTTTTTTATCAGCTTGCAGTTACAAGTGTTTTTATTTAACTGCACTGACATTAACATATCATTGACATTTACCGTTACCATAGTATAAACTTCTTACTCCGATACTGCGAATTTACTAAAATTGCTCTTTTACGAAATTCTGTGAATGAAATTTTTTCAATCTGGGTTTTTAAGGTTATTGGTGCTCTCAGAAAAGGATAAAAACCTGGAATCGTATTTTTAGAAGAAAAAAAATTCATTTGTAGATGCAGTGATTCTGCTTATGCGCTATAACGCGTTAAATATGCCCAAAAATCGAAGAGGAGACACGAAAATTAAATTATGATGAGTATTTAAAAAAAGAAACCGCCCTTCGTTTATTAATTCTCCAACGTGAAATAAATATTGCAGATTTACACAGGCAAAATTCTATCCAAACTTAAAATATATTTCTAAAAAATATTCATTTTCTTCTTTATTAGAACTAAAAAGGGAATTTAAATAATTTTGAATATCAAATTAGATTGCTGCTTTTTCTTCATACCAGTGCTTAATTAGTCCTTATTAAAAACATTGACGGCTTAATTACAACTCTTTACATGGAAATTCTTTGTTATGTCTATCAATACTTATCATAATTACTAATGTGTATATTAAACTACGGAATTTATATTTTTAAATAGATACCAGCATACAGAAAAAAGGGACCCAGATACTTGGAAATACTGGGTCCTAAGTTCAGCTCATGGAAACCACTGTGAAGTTTCTTCACTGCAGATGAAGTTACTTTAATTATCTAAATTATTGTTTACACATTACTGCTTTTATATTAATGTATACGTATAATACGTACATAATATAATGTATATGTATATATTTACGTAGGATATAGGTATACATATAAATATTTTTTAATAACTATTATTTACTTATGCGTAGGGAGCTTTCGTACTTTTACTTTGCCTATGCCTAATTATGAACCAATTAAACTAAATTTCTTTTGCTTTGAAGTAAACATTTTTAATAAATTTCTCTTTAGAAATTCTTATGTTCCTGTAATTTATCTAGCAAAACTTAGCGTTTTAGCTGTGCAATCAAAGTTTTGGTAATTAAATTAATTTTCGTACATCCCTTATTTTTGTTGGAATTATCATGAAAGAAGGAATCTACGTCTAATAAGAAGGCATTACTTCAAAATTTAAGTCAAAAATATTATTTCAACTTTGAAAATCAATTTGGATAATTCGATATGCATACCGTAAATTATTTTTATATTTAAGAATACAATACTATGGGTTTAATTCTTTTGTATTAAGTTTTCAGTTTTTTTTTTTCGATGTTGAAACAAATCGTGAACATTAAACAGTTGGTGAACTGACACGCTTTTGTAAAAACCCAATCGTATCATTTAATCTTTAAAAATCACGTTTTTAAAACCTGACTCTCTAACTTAACAACTGTTTTGTATCTGGCTCATTTTGCTTAAGCTATTAGCATATATTATGCATTTTTTTAATGATATGACGTGATATTTTATATTATTACTCCGTAACAACTTAAACGTTTTGTCTAAATTAGATGGCAATAGCATTGTTACCGTCAGCACACGCGTTTCCTAATTATTAATTTTGCCTTTTTTTTTTTTTGTCTGGACAACTTAAACTAACGAGTTTTAATGAGCAGCGGTTGAATTGAATACAAAAGATATTGAATTTACTAAATGTTTTTTTAATGCATTATTGGCTGAGAACGAGGGAGCAAACTATTCAAACTGGTTCAAAATAATTAACAAATTCAGTTATCGACTACTGCTATGATAAACTTGATGAAAATAATTATCAAAATCAGTGTAATTCCATCTCGTACGATTTAATTTCATCGATTAATCATGGTCCATTAGAGGCTGTAGTAAAATAATTGATCGAATTGTTGAAATATAGTTAAATTTGCTATGATAAACTGGCTAAAAATGATTATTAAATCCAGCTTAATCCAATCTCGAATCTCGAGTACTATTTAATTTTACCATCATCGATTGACCATGATCCATGACAGGCGATAAATGACAAAAATGATATGAAAATGATAGTTAAAAATTCATCTCAGTTAAAAATAAGGTTATACAGGTCTTATTTTTCAACCAATTAACAAAAAGAATTAGTTTTAATTAATTTAGCCTATTTGAGTGTAGATTTATATTAAAATGTTTGATTAATATTTTAATTTCAGGCTTTACATTTTTAACGTTCGAATGCGAATCAAGCAGGTTTAAAACAGTAACTAATATTAAGACAATAAATAAGCAAGGTATGGAGCAAAATCTTTTGTACTCTTCTAGAGTGCTTAGTTTTGCTTGTTTTATAAACGTATAATGACGGAAAGAAAGAAACATGCGTTATTTCAGTTTTTGTTCATAATTGTTTATTTTATATTTCTCGGTGTTTTGTCTGTTGTTTCTCGTCTCGCAATATTTAGCGTCGTTAATGTATTGCTATTGAATTTTCTAACAGGAGAGGTTAAAAAAGTTAAATAAAGTGAAATTTCGGCCATTGACCTTCCTTGTTAGAAGGGTCAGCAGCATAAGTTTTACTTTTTATAACTTTTTAAAGTCTGATTTATAGCAGAAAATATGATTTAGATACGCTTGTTTACATTTTTTAACTTTCGGAGTACACCATAAAAAATTCTGGATCAAATTACAGTAAAAAATACTGGTACATACAGTGTCGGTACTTTTTACCGTAAAATCCATCTTTACTGGAATATGTTATGGAACAAAAATCTGATATACCGTAATTTTTACAGTAATATTTTTTTTAATTAGAATGATTCAGTGATTTTACGGTAATTTATACCGGTGCCGATATTTTATACCGTAATTAGATCCGGAATTTTTTTTATTTGTATATGTTTTTCTATGTCATGTTTGAAGCAAGATTGCGTATTTATTATTGTGAGGTTAAGTATCAACGTCACATTTAGTTTATGTACGTAGTCGCTGCACCTTAACATTTTTCTGTATAGACGAATCAGAAAAATCCCTAAGCTTATTATTTTTTTTTTTAAAGGAAGCTCATTTTTTAAAATTCAAAATATTTTTTTAAAGGAAATTTGTTTGCTATAAACATATTACAACCAAATTATATTTTTTTCACAAAATATTATGACTAACTTAGCGAGTCAACATTTGAAAACGATGCAGATTCACTTGAAATCTCAGTTTTAAGTTTCTTAACATTGTTCGCAAAAAGTAAATATTTTCTTGGGTAACACGACGGCCTTCTACACAATATTAAAAAGGTTTTCTTCACAGAATACTGAATTGTGTAAAATCAAGAAAGTTGGGAAAAACTTTCCCTCAAAATTTCGTTACCTTCGTAAACGCTCCTTGATGGAGTTTTTATCGTATCTTTTTTTTTTTCCTTTTTTTCAAATTATTTCGGGGAGACTTAGAGAGCATATCGGCAAATTTGAATTTGGTTCTAACAATCTACTTTTATATGCCACTTGTCATTACACTGAAAGTATTGAAGAAATATTGCATATTGTAACGGAAAATTGAGCATTAGTACCTCGAGATAAAGTTTAAAGAATGAAATTTCCATTTTTTGGCAATCATTGTGAAAACTTGTATGTTAGGGATTTAAATTCTTGCTTGTTTGTGTAAGCTTCTTTTCTGGAAAAGAAATATGTTTATCTATAACAAGTTCAGAAAAATGAACAAAAACAACAACATTTATTTTTAATACAGTTTATAAATTTCATATGCGCAATGTGAAATAGCGCAGATAAAATGCAGAAAATTTTCAAGAACCAAATTCTTGAGTAATCTGTAAATAAGCTTCCACAACGTTTGTTTAATGTTTTATGTTAATTTTTTTAAAATTTTTTCTCTAAAATAAGATAACTTGCAAAATGGGCAACAATTTTTTTATAATTTTCTATAAATATAGATTCAAATAATAATATTTAAATTCTACAATATATACAAATAATAAATTCTAAATAAATTTTCATAATACGTGTGTTTAATGTTTTATGTTAATTTTTTATTTATAATTTCTTTAAAATGTAAAATAATTAGCAAAAGAGAAAACATTTTTTTTTGTAATATTCTATAAATATAAATTCCAATAATAATATATAAATAATAGATTCTAATAGTAAATACTATTCTATAAAATATAAAATTAAATGTTTGAGTAGTCTGTAAATAAAATTCCATAATACGTATGTTTCATGTTAATTTTTATCATTGTTTTCATTTTTTATAATATTCTATAAATATAAATAATAAATTCTGTAAATGTAATTTAAATGCTTGAGTAATGTGAGTAATAAATTTCAATTAGACGTATGTTCATTGTTTTATATTATTTTTTTAAATTTTAATGTAAAATAGTTTGTAATAAAAGGAAATTTTTTCAAATATGCTATAAATATGAATTACTTCTTTAATTTAAAAGTTTTTTTTAAATCAATTTGATTTAAGTTTTTTAAAGTTGTTTAAAGATTTTTTTGCACACTCTTATCTTTTACTTCATTAATTGCTCTAAAATACTGAGTGGTACATTAAAAAAAGCGATTATTTAATAAACAACAGTTTATTACATATTGTTTCCGAAATAGGGAGGTCATGGCTTGTTTCTTTTTCTGAATCAGCTTAAAAGCTTTGTGGGAGAATCTTTTTCATAATCAATTAACATTTTAGTTATTATTTTTAGTTATTTTTAATATTTACTTGAAAAGATGGCCGCAATTATAGCCATATATCCTTAATATAGTCATTATTTTGAAAAAAAAAAAACAAGTACTGTTTACATTTACACTTTTAAATTAGGCGAACAATTATTTAAGATGCAAAATCGTAATAATTAACTTCAGCCTCCGATATTCACTTCAATCTAGTAATATTATGAGTATTTATTAACTTGGCGACCTTTTTGGCAATTTTGGCAACAGTTTGAATAAAAATAGTCATTCTACCTTTCTGAAGTTTCTAGGCTCTAGATCAGGGGTTTTCAACTTACATGCGTCCGGGGGCTGCAATTATAAACACCAGTTGATGATGATATTACCTATGTTACACTAAATTTAAAAAGAATGAAGAAATATAATTTTTTTTTTCGATATTGAAAAGTATTTTTGAAATCCGTATAGATTTTCACGAAAACTTGTCCACAAAAAATTATATATTTTTAATTTAATATATTTTGGTTCGTGGACAGCTGCGAAAAAAGGATCCACGGGCTGGTAGTTGGAAACCACTGTTAAAGAGCGCGTTTATCAAAACATCATTTAAAGGTATACATACACATTCAAATTTACCATTTTTAATTTAATAGCTGAGCTATCTTTTTTTTAAATTTAATTATTTTTCAGGCGGTTTTCAATAAACAGGGCACACATTCGTATTCTACTTAATATTTTGCCTGAAAATTATCTATTATTGTCTTATCTCCTTCCCCCCCCCTGAAAGTAGTGTATTACTTTTGCCATAAATTTCTTACTTGATCCAAATTGCTTCCCAATCTCTTCATGGAACGGGGCAAACAAATCAAGATCTAAAAAGCAGAACACTAGCCAGTCCCCAAATCTGATTATCTAATCCTGATATCATTCTCTTCTTCGTTCGAAAAAAAAAATACCTCTTCGAAAAGTTGTTCTTCATGCAGATTTACGGCCATACCCGATCGTGCGAAGGGACAAAAGGCTAATGGAACTATCATGTTTTCTTCTTGGTCTTCCCCAATTACTGTGGACGCGTGCGATCTTTGAGAAACGTGTTGTAATGCTTGCCGCCCGCGAGACGCTTACCTCAGCTTATCTCTGCAAGGCTGTCTTCAGAGGAGGGTAATTATAAAATTTAGGTTGAAATAAAAAGGCGCCCTTGCATGTGCATTGTTTCGTATGCTTTTTCCTTTGTTTCGTATGCCCGCTGGGGAATGAGATTCGTTAGTTGGTGAGCGAGGACGTTATTTATATGCAAATTAAAAAGAGTGTTTACGACGTTTTTGATTGATGCCTTGGGAACACATTAGGTGACTACAACTTTGGAGGAAAGCCATTTTTAACCAGTTCTTCCTTTTACCACTTTTTGATCTTATAACTTTTAGAGCTGAATTCAACTATTTTCAACTTTTAGCTTTTAGTTATTTTATTTTTGTAAGTTAGGTATTAAAAATATGACCACATTAAACTTTATGATTTTGTTTTTTTTAAACTTCTTCGTTTGTCCCATAATGAATGTTAGGTTTGCAAAATTGAATTGCAGTAACATTAAGAGGACCCAATTAAGTGAAGAACACCGATTAAGGAACTCGAGTTTCACAATTCTATATCGTTGTGGTTTGTACTTGTGCATCATAAATCTTGGTTCTAATTTTGTCTGATGAGCCACTAACGATTTTATTTTATTTTATAACCGTACCGATTCTGAGTTGACGACTATCAACTCAGTAGCTTTGTAATTTTGAAGAAGACAAGAAAACTCCTGAATCAAGTATTGGCCTTCATGGAAGGAAACTAACTCGCATTTGCGTTACATGAAGAGGAAAATCTCTCATTTTTTGCTCAACGTCAAAAGGATTCTAACTCATGATCCACTGAGCATATTTTACGTCAGTCATCACTGTGGTCGGTGCGAGTTGGGAGTCATAGCAGCCAACTAACCATTGCTGTGTTTCAAACTTGGATCACCTCATTGGTTGGCGAAACTATCCTGCAATGCTCTATCCCCTGAATCATCGAGCCCACTAACAATTTCATTTTATTTTATAACTGTCGTTGAACGGCCGACCCAATTTTGGGTTTACGACTACTAACGCTCAACTCGGTAGTCTTGTAGTTTTGAACCCAATCCAGAAAACAGGGGAACTCCTAGATCAAGTATCGGACAAAATTTGTCTTAAAGAGGACTTTTTGATGGAACTAACCCGCATTTGCGTTACATGAATAGGGAAACCACAAAAACCTCCCATAGACTGTCGGCAAGGGGACTCTAACTCATGATCCATCTGCCACTGAGGATTAACCTTAGATTTTTGATTGAAATTTCATCTTAGCCTTAGAAATACAACGTACTTTATCATAGTAATAAAATAAATGACTGACTAATACGCGCCATTAGTCTGATTGGTCTTTTTTGAATAAAAATTAAACTATTGTGGAAGTCTAATGTATCAGCACGTTCAACCTTAAATAAAGTTTAAAATTAAAGTCTCAAAAATTTTAATTTAAATATATTAAATGCTAGTATTTGGGGGCATTTAAAATTTAGGAAAGTGCCCTTTCTGCTCATGCTATAATCAGAATCGAGTAACATTGCAAGAATGTGAAAACTCACAGTTCTAATAAACAATTCTTAAAGAAAAACACGAAAAGAAATTATTTGTAACATTTAGGGGGCCCCAGTAATGTAGGGGTCCTAAAGCTTGGACCTCTCAAGTCTTATGATAAATCAGCCACTGAGAGAAGATGATGTTAATGAAAATAATGGCATTATGCTCTATGAAATATGGTTTCTGCAACTCTTTGCATAAATCGGTAGAATGTATCATAGAATAAACCAAAGAATAAGTTTTCGTAAAGCGCTTGCATGAAGGACTATTCTGAGAACATTAAGGTAGTATTAGTGCCGTGAGGGGTTTAAAAAGTTACTGAAGGTGGCAGTGTTCCAGTTATTGCTGGGAAACATTATGAGATTAAAAAAAAATTGCTATGAATTTCAATCATATAATAATTGTAGTTCAAACTTTTATTTAAAAATAATGATAAATAAAATAAAGAAATATATTGGTAGAAATAATTAAAATATGTATTAGGAACATATAATAAATTAATAAGTTTTTATTCAGCAAATAACTTTAATAATTAATTGTTGCTAAACGTTAATTAATAAACTTTTAGCAGCAAATACATCATACTGCAGTATAATACTCAATGCAGCATAATACTTTAATGCAGTATATTACATTCAACAAATCAAAATTATTGAAAAAAGATATCCGCCAAGATTTAAACTAAATTCTATTCGATATTCCAAAAAATACATTATTGGAATTAAATCTGAATGAAGGTGAGCATTTTCAATTTATCTGAGTGCCATAACTTTAGTCAAGGATATATTTTCATTCGTAAGTGAGATAAATAATCATAAATGTTTAAAGGTAGGAGTGATTTAAATTGGAGATGAACTTATCATTCTTCATTAGTATCGTATCACTGGAAATGCATTAGCATCCGTTCTGAATTATCTTAATTTTTAAATAAAATAAGACTTACTCGCGAACCTGCGCAGTTATTACTCGAAATTAATGTTCAGCCTACAATTTATTAGCTCGGCATGCGGCGAAGGGAAAATTGGTAATGTAAATTCGACCAAATCATTTTGAAGACTATATTTACTGTGATTATCTTTTGCGACGGGTGCTTCATTTTATTAATTACCTCTTTCGCCTAATTATCTTAATTACGAGAAGTAAGATTAAAGCCCCATTCTTTCAATAAAAATGAGTTCTTTTTGTTTCGGGTTATTTAGTAAATTTCTTCTTCTAAGTCTGTTGTTATAATTATTATTAGAAGCTTTGTGCTTTCAGTTGATTAGCATTCATCCAGTAATTACAGATCGCTGAAATTCATCACAATTGTATTATTATTATCGTTATACATAATTGTTTTTAATTTCGTAATGAGCAATTAGATTGTGTATTCCATGCAGGCATTGCCGTAATTAAAGTTGCAGTGTAAGGAAAAATAATAATAAATTTCCAAATTATAAGTGGTTAGTAAATATTTCTTTATACATACGTTCTTACAACTTTTATAAAAAGTGTTTGACGTCTTGTTATTAGAAAACTACTTACTATTTGATGAAACGACATCAAATATCACATTTATGGTATTAAAATTAATAAAAAAAATTAAAATTTTTTTTTTCATATTTGGCAATTAAATTTCAAATTTTTTGGAATTATTAAAATCATTCTTATACTTATTACTTTCTGCATTACAACATAGTTTTTAATTACTTTTTAGGTGTTTTCTAAGTTAGAAAAAAATCGTTGAATTTTGTTAAATTTTTAATTTGTAGATTTTGGTGAAAATTTTTATGATTACATTGGAAATTAAGTTTTATCTCGCATTTTAGCAATTATTATTATTTGAAATAAAGATCTAAGCAACTTTTAAATCGCCACATGTTTGCCAACTACGAGTTTTACTATAGTTTAGATTATAGCTAGTAATTTGGTTAATAATTAATTACTATTGAAACTATTTGTCTAAAAATGCTTTCTGCTTTCTTCCGTGCAAGATATTCCGAAATGACTCCCTTGCTGCATATTTTTATAATTCTTGTCAAAAGAACATGCATATTCGGGGCCAGGTCATTAATTGATATTTAAGGCGAGCAAACAGCACAAACTCTATGAAATCAAACGTATCACTACTGAGGTAAGCGGGATTAAATCCATCAGAACCTGTTTGATTGTGGAAAGAAATATAGAGGAGTTGAAATACATTTTTTAGATACCCTCTCGTTTCATCAGACAATCAAATTGCTTACGTATGTTCAATCGACGGGATTGATAAAAAATAATTATAGTTAGATTTTAACAGAACTTTTTGTTATTATTATTCCCAGCTTAACCGATTCTGTCTTTCACTCTCTTTTAGTTAATTAAAAGTTATGTCTTCACAGAGGAAAAATTTCTGGTAAAATCACTGTACTGTATGGTAATGACATTTCTAGTACGAAAAAAAGGGAAAAAAAAGCATAATTCTGGTATTAGAATTATGCTTTTAGAAGTATGCTCTGATATCTGGTGGTAGTCTTTAAACCATTCATTTGGTAACTTTTTCGTTCATATGATAACAATTTACTGGAATTCTGGTTTTCTAAATTATAGTTCTCATTATCACACGTTTAGTAAAAAATACAAAACTGAAAAGTAAATTTAACCGAGTAAATAGTTTTTATGCAGTGTTCTAAGTTATCCTGATAAAATTACCAAATTTTATTACATATTGTAAAATCATTTTTTATTGTTAATTGTACCAAAATCATTATAAAAGTGCTTTTGTAAAAATTACCGAGCTATTTGGTGTTCCCATACAGCCAGAAACACGGTAAATCTTACCACATTCTTGTAGTTGCATTTCCTAATACATGTGTACTTTACTACCGTTTGTCGGTACTCTTTCAGTATTTGATCTAACGAAAACGTTACCTTCACAAATATCATTGTAGTGGAAATCGTCACTTCCCAGAAAAAAATTAAAAATCGGTACCTGTACATTTTTATTAAATGCGTGGCCATTCTGCAAGATGAGTATTGTAAATTTGAATTAATTGTAAATATATCTGTGTATTAATTGTAAACAGTAAGTGTCATAATAAGTATTTTGTTATAAAGAGTTGCAAACTAATATCTTAATAGTTTTTTATTATTAAAAAAAATGGTTTTTTCAAAATTTTTGTTTTTTTAATTCGTAATTTTGAGCATATTTTTTCACAGAAAATGATACGCTATACATTTTATCAAAAATAAAATGTCACTAAAATTTTTTTCACAAAAACAGCTATTAAGTAAAAAATCCTGAGTTGTTGAGAGTGTCCTGTCATGGCGCTTTTGTAGTAGATTATGTGACTGAACATAATACATTTGTGACGCTGTATCGGTTAAAAAGTATTAATTTTCGACCCGTACTGTGTATACTTTTGATTCGAAGATTCCAAATATATGTATAAAGAACATCATTTGATTTTATATTAAGATACACAAAATCACATGTACAATTTCGATATGAACAATCATATTCACAGGCAGGTCGAGGTAATATGTACGATACATTTGATATACAGTTTCATAATTTTTCTTTCGTCACAAAGCTAAAGCATGTTTGACACAAGATTAAATGGCTTAGAGAAGATCAAATTATTGGATTTCTGTCATGTTTTATTGTGTGCAGAGGAGTTATATCCATTATATATTTCTTTACACTGTTAGTCATTATCTTCGAGGAAAAAAAAATTACACCTTTTATTTACGCTTCAGAAAATAATCCTTGCAAAGCCGATTAAAATGTACTGAAATACCTGTTAAGCTTGCTAACAAGTAGTTGAAAGTGATAAGCGTGCCCCAATCTTGCAATGCAATTTATAGAGGTTTGACAGAATAAACGTAAAGGAAGTGTTAATTTCTATGGTGTGATCTTTCTGTGTGACATTTTACCTGTCAATGGTATCTTAAAAATCGATTTTCCGTCCTCCTGTCGGTTTCCCGAGTAAACTCAGTAAGTCCTCCTCCCCTTTTTTTTTTACTTTTTTGGAAAAGTAATCCATTCAGAGTTAAAAATGTGAGGAATGTCTGTTGGTTAATGGAGTGTCGTTTTATCCCCTTTTTTAAAGGGAGTTTAAAGAATAGGAATATTGTGGATTTTTTCCCCCGGGAGTTCTTATTATGTTTGCAAAAGGAATTGGAAATAAATCACGAAAAAACATTTGCGGGGTTTGAAAAAAAAGGCTAACATAATGTATAATGTGAAAATACAAATAACTGATTTTTAATAAAAACAAAATTCTCTGAATTTTGCCGTTTTTGAAAGCGAGGAAAGAAATCGGAAATATTTTGGTGTTTGATAGAATATTAAATTTGTTTAAATTTTTATTAATATTGTTTGTCAGCGTTCTTTGAATGAAAATTTTTTTAGGCAAGGTATGGTGAAGTCGAGATTTAAAAGATATTTGCAAATACTTTAACAAATTTTTTTTTAAAGTTTTTTTTTATGAAAATGTAAGAATGTTTTAGAAGCCATATTAGCATTAAGTTTATCAGAGTTGCAGTTTTAATTAATAACTTTTTTCGATACGAAGAATAATTTCATGCATAATAGTGCACATCTTGCGATAAGCATTTTTGTGCATTTAAACTAATATAGATTAATTGATCATAAAATTCATAATTTTCACAGTTGCGATCTGCAAAAAATGACAATGAATGTAAAAATGAAAAAAGCTGATTATACATTTTCTGTCATAAAAACTGCCTACTTTTTAACATGTCTAGGGCATAAGCATGAAATTTTTTTTTACACTTGGACATGTTAAATTATCTCATCACTATTACTTACATTATTTAATATTAATTTAACTTAATCTTACAAGACAGATGCCATTTTAATTACTGGTGCTTTTTTGTCTAACATTATAATATCTGTGCCTCAACTGTTTTTTTTTATTTATTCTTTTTAAAAATTGTTTTAGAACTTATAGCAGGAGCAAAACTTAATGCGAATTTCTGTTACCGTGAAATAGGATACGTAGAATAATATTTTACCCTAGATTATTTAAGAAGAACGAAACGTGTTAAAAATTTCTTTAAGTTATAATTTCTTATCGTCGTTTGTATGGCACTTTGTATAAATCGCTATGAATGATGAATATTGTCTTAATTTAGGCAAAATGATTTACTTAAAAAAATCATGAACTTTAGGGCTTTAAAGCAATTAAAAAAAAACTTATCGTATTTTAATTGAAGTGTAGTTCTTTTAAAAAGAAGAAGAAAAAAATAAAGAACTTTGAAAAGATTCTGTTAGCGTTTAGTAATTTCTTTCGCTTCGAAATAAAAATATGACAGGCACAAATTTATATTTATTACCTTTATATTTATATAAACTAATTTGTTATTACTAAACATACGTCATAACTAAAATATCTAACGAAAGCTTTTTTTTTTCATATCTAAAATTAAAAATATGAAAATAAAGATTTTCCCATTGACTCTCAACCCCATACTTAACGGTTAAAAAATGTTTAATATTTCAACGCCTTCTTTCACTAAGTTAACTACAAAGTTAACTACTCACGTTATATTCAGATTTCTGAAAAGATAATATACAATAAATTAGCTATAGATAATTTCTCGCACAGAATTCCGATTAAAGAATGAATGTGCGCTATAATCCACTCTCAATCTCTACATCGATGAGCGATTTCGAACTGTCTCCATTGTGCACTGCATTGTTTTAGAACATATTTGGAAAATGGATTATTGCACCTATGAGGTTTCTATATGTTCTTACTAGCTCCCATCACCCTGGAAACAAAGCTATCGACTGTAACTGTGCTTTGTTGATTATCCACGTCACATTCGCCCGAATCAACTGAGCTGCTGTAATCCGTTCTGTTACTGCGATAATACCAGTGAACAGCGGTTCCGGTCATATAAGGTGCATCAAGGCTTTATTGAGTGAGCACATTTAATAGGAAGGGGGGAGGGCAAAACAGCAGCTCTTGGGTACATCAGACGTGGCCTCCAGAACTACCATTTGGGTCATTAGGAACCAAGAAATCACCATCTAATACCCGCTTCAATACATCCCCTCTACCTATATATTTTTTTTCTTCCCTTGGCAACCGGAAATTACATTGAAAAGAAACAATTTCTTTGTTCTAAAAGTTTAAGTTATAAAAGAAGAATTTTATTTTTAAAGAAATACATAGTTTAGTAAACAATTGAAATTTTGCTGAAGATCAAGATTTACTGTCTCAAAAAGCAATACAAGGTATCAGAGCGTACTCATTGTGAAAAGGGTTTCGCAAAATTGAGAAAAAAATACATCAAAATAGCTTTAAAACAAATAATAGTCGAATTTGAAAACTTCATGTATTCAAAATTGAAACAGCATTTACTTATTTTTAAGAAAAATGCATAGTCTCAAAAGTTATGTGGAAAGAGAAATATGTGAGAGAGATGTTTCTTGGCTGCGGTAGAACTCCCAGTGACCCAAAAAACAGAAATAAAAAATTAAAAAAAATACAGACTTAATACAGAAACCGCTCAACTATGGTGATTTGGGCATCCTACTAAAGAATATATAATGTGAGAATATATTCTTTGATCTCACTATGATTCCAGAGGGCCTTGGTTCGATTTCTGCCGACAGTCAACGAACATGCCTCACATATTTGGCCCTCCATTTTACTTTTGAGACCATGAATTTTGCTCAAAAAAAGGTATACCCTGTATTCTGTTTTAATTTAGAATACACAGAGTTTTCAAAGTATAAATATGTTTGTTTCGAAGCTATTGTGACACATTTTTGTTCAATTTCGTGAAATTCTCTATTTACAGTGCTGTAAAGTATAATGGTTTTGCTACTATATTTAGCGATAGATAACTATATTCTACTTAAGGTTGGATTAGTAAATGTTTGAAGCTGACTATATGGTTATTGAACAGGGTGAAAATAGGCAATTAGTTTAATTATTATTACAAAACTTTAAGTCATGGTTGGGGAAGAACTTTTGTAACTAAAACAGCGAAACATTTTCAAAAATGATTTTGAAATGTTCCGATAAAACAATTTGCTGCTAAGTATTATTTAAGCTATTTCTTATCACACTGTAAATAAAAATATCCATGCAGATGTACTATAGCAAACTGTGACGTTATTATGATTATTGTAACTAATATAGTTAAAATTTTGTGATAATCTTCCACCTAAGGTTGGGTAATTTAAAGTTTCAAAATGATAGTGGTTATTATAAAACAATAATATCTAACAATGAGAAAAGTATTGTTGCATCATTGCTTTTTAAACACTCTTATTTCTGTTGTCTGGGAGATTTGTTAAAACTTTTGTAGGTCTGTAGCCTTTATCATTTTGAAATTTTTAATTTATTTGGTATTCCTTTCTCTTTTTTCTTTCAAACATTAAAATTGGTAAAACTTTCGATTGACGAGTAAAAATAAAGGCAATTTGATTTGTTAATCTAGTTTTAAGTGCCAATTTTTTCATCTAATAGTTATGGCTTATTATATTAATGTTTTTATTGCTTTACTGCAATTTCAGTGTATATTCATGTATATATAAATGCACCTTAAAGGCATCTTAACTTCATCCTCAGAAAATAACGGAGACTGCTGAAACCACAGCGAAAAAAATTTCATCTCCTTTTTTTATCCTCATTTTTTCCCCTTTCAAATATATCAATAAAAACTTTTATTGTAAGCAACCAAAGTCATGTTGCGCATAATTCATTTCAAATTTACTTTAAATAAATAATTGCTACATTAGAACAAAAAACGTGATTTCCAAATAAAGCATAGAATACAATTCCACAGTTTTTCATTCCGGTAAAACAATCGAACTTTTTGTCGCAGGTAAACCACATCACGGAACTCTTTCTCTAAAACACATGCCTTCCCATTGTTGCCGTTGTGCATTTTCTCCTTAAAAGCCAGCAATTTCAAGGTGTGTTCGAACTTTAAGTGTCTCGTTACTCTTCATCTTTGCAGTTACAAAAAAAGAAACAAAAAGTTCAACGGCCCTACAATTGAATTGCACTTTTGATCTCCACAAAAGAAGGATTGTACTTCAAGTATTAAATGTGCGGCTTAAACAAGGAGGGCAGTTTTCGATTACAGAGTCTTAAATGTGACCTCCAGGACCTAATCACTCTTTCTATGGCAAATTTGGAGCGTACTCTTCTTCTTTTTCTAATTGGGTGGATTGGCATGTCAAAGAGTTTAACAAGTTCCGGACCATAATCTCTCCTTTATTGGCTATCCCGTAAAATAGGAGGGGGGGGAGTGGGTAGCTAGATTTTGTTAGTTTTAATCCATATTTCACGCATTCACCCTGGATTGGTTGATTGTGATCGTTAATTTGTTTCCTTACATGGTGAGGAGACATACATAAGAGTTTAGTTTGTATTGTCCATTCTTTATAAAATTATCTTGCTTGTCATTTAAACGTGTAATAAAGATTAGTACATATAGAGTAATACAATACGCATTATCGTTAGTAGAAAAGAAACAATTTAAAGAAGAATGGTTTCGATTTGTTTGGTAATCTATAATTTCTTCGTGTAGTTATTTCTCATTAGTCGTTTTCTTCAGGAGATTTTAGTATGAGATACTACGTTACTAAATGTGCATTATGCAAATGTACAATATTTCGTCTAATTATTGAGTCATTAAATATGTTTATAAGTCATATCTTTGATTATTATGTTTTGTGTGGTTTAGTTCTAATAATTAAATTACTTATAGATATGTTTTTCTTTTAGGTAAGAATTTATTTGACTTGCTTCTGGAACGGAATTTGATTGCGATTAACACTTAAAGAACAAACAGTTTTGTTTATTCTTACGTCAGTTGCAGTTGTCTCAAATATTGCTGATATGAAATTTAGGTTTAAGAATTGCTTCTGGAACGGAATTTAATTGAGATCAACACTTAAAGAAGTAACAGTTTTGTTTATTCTTATGCCAGTTGCACCTATCTGAAATATTGCTGATATGAAATTTAGGTTTTAGAATTGTTTAAGAATAGAGTAAAATTTCAATGTTTTTAGTAATTTCAACATATTAATAGGGAAGTCATTAAATAATTATTTTAGTCAAGTAATTATTTTAACATATTAAAACAAGAAACTAAAGGTAATGTATTAAGAAAACAAACAGAGTTCGAAGAAAATCTTGGTAGATTGACATTACTATTGTCTGCATAGATAAATATTTGTATGACAATTCATGATATTTTGTATTAAGCAATAAGTATATATAT
>NC_092206.1:43760489-43806853 GCF_043381705.1 Parasteatoda tepidariorum
ATACTCTGAGTTTTGTCAGCTGCTTTATTGCACATTGCTAATTAGAGTTTAAGTGCTTATATATATATATATATATATATAGATTTGTAAATGTTTTATTTTTAATAGTAGATTATTGATCATGTCCTATTACGTTATATTAATTGTAAAAAACTTTACATTGATTATACTATGATGACTCTTTAAACTAGAAAAGTTTTGTTTGAACTCATTGCTTAAATTTCATAAGGATTAAATAATCAAATTATTGAAATATGTAAAAAAGAAAAATGCTTTTCTTAATTTTTTTAAATTCATTTTTTTCATATTTAAAATTGTTATTTTAAACAATACAAATGTTAAAAAAAATTTCGTTTTGTTTATTTTTTTAAACTTTTTACTTATTATTAATAAAATAGTTATTAATGAAAATAATTATTGATAAAATTTGCACTTTCATCTATTTAATAATGATGAAAAATACACATAAAAAATCTAAGTGTTAACAGATGTAGTATGAAAAACGTTTTGGTGATCGAAGGCATAAAAGAATGTAGAAACTTAAAAATCGAAACATATTTATAGCAATAATAACGTTGAATCAAAATAAAGTTGCTTAAGATTTCAATTTTTGCAGAGGTAATGATTTCGAAAGTGAGAAGTGGGCGAAACAGCATATTTGTTCGAAATAAAAGAAAAATGAAATCGTCGAAGTTTTAAAACTCATTTACGTGCCGTTTTACTGCGGTACGATAATTTAAGGGTATGTAGTTTAATTTAAAACTCAACATTTTAAAAAATGTAACTTACTCTTTAACGTTAGATATTTTATCACAAATGGTGATTGAAAATTGTCCTGCTTTAAATATCACTATGAAACATATTTTTTTAGCATTAAATAAATGTAGGTATGTTGTTTAATTTAAAACTCAACTTTTTAAAAAATGTAACTTACTCTTTAACCTTAGATATTTGATCACAAATGGTGAGTGGAAATTGCCCTGCTTTAAATATCACTATGAAACATATTTTTTTAGCATTAAATAAATGTTTTCTGTTCAGTGTGGTCACTTTTGTTTGTTGCTCATCAAAAATAACCACAACTATGAAAGACCAAAAGTTGAAAGTGATATTGATATACAGAGGAATTCTCATGAGAGATTCAAAGATGAAAAGACTGTTCGGGTACTTTAAAATTCGAAACAACCTTTCAACGTCCCCCAATAAGAAATTCAAATTTTGCTTTTTGTATCCCACTCATATTTTTGAGTCTTTTTTTCTTACTGATTATATTCAAATGACAACTGACAAAATAGGCCTTTTTCCATCTTCAAGAACTGCCTTTCACTTCAATGTTTCGTTCATGAGAATTCTAAAAGAGTCTGATTCCTTGAAAATTACTAACCGTTCCGAACAAAAGCCGTTTTCTAATGTATTCATGAAATATTTCAAATATTTTTTCTGAAGTTTTTTATTTTTAAGAATTTATTTGAATGCAATGCGTTGTTACTTTCAAATGCTCCCAGATGGATAGTGAAAAAAATAGATTCTAGTTGTTTAAATCATAAATTCATTTGTGTGTTGACGAAATGGTGATTTTTATAAGAAAGTTTGCATGAGTCTTTGTTCATCATGAGAAAACACTTTTGATGATTTCGGAAGAAACTGTAAATAAGCTATTCAAAATTTTATGTTTACTTGAAAAATACTTCTTTCAGTTCCTTTTTTAGTTCATGAAACTACCTTGACATGTGTTGCACGGTTTTGAATTTTGAATATAAACTTTATTTTTAGTTTAGTTTTCAAATGCTCTATCATTCGCTAATTTGCTGTTTTATTCTTATTTATTTTTTATAACAAAATACTTGTTCTTGTTATAAAAATGCTTGAAATATTACTTATTCAAACAAACTAAGAGTACATGTCTTTGTTGTTTGGAATTGAAATTAATTTGATTAATATTAAAATGTTGAATTCTAGAGGAAAGTTTTCCTTGAAAAATTAACAAAAAAGGATATGTTATTCATATGTTATTAAAGGTTCCCAAACTTTTTTGACCTGTTCTCCCTTTCCAATATTGATAGATGGTTATTACTCTATCCAAAATTCAAAACTCACATGTACTTATAATTAGTCAAAATTAGATTAACTTAACATGTTTAAAAAAACTACAAACGCATTGGAAATTTTAATGTATTCAGATTTTATCATTTTGACACACTAATAGTTTAATAAAAATAAACTAAAAATACTTTATTTATAATAAACATAGAGTGAAATAGCGTGTTTTTAGTCATTTTTTGTTCAGTAGGATGATTATGGTAGTTTTTCTTATTAATTCTCACATACTACAATGCAGGTCTTTTTCAACGTCAATCCACTTTTCAGATTGGCTTTCATTTGTAATTTAGTTAAGAAGACTGACTCTTAAAACAAATAGAAGCAATGTACTTTTATCTTTTGGATAAAACTTGCACATTAAACAGCAAAATTCTGTGAATTATTTTTCTTTAAACGTGCCTTAAGTTTGAGAATCCGTTTTCAGTTCGAGAAATTCATGTTGCAAGGCATCTGAAAACTTTCACTACCGACAAACTAAATAGATTTCTTATTAAATCTAACTCCTAATCACAAGGCTCAAGAAAGCATGTCCCAAATTCAATTTCTAAAGATGTCAAACGCGGCAAAATTTCACTTTTTTCAAGTTCTTGAAACCTTGATGAATGCCATCAAAAACTCAACTCAATTGATGAATACCATCATCACTTGATGAATACCATCAAATCAATTTCTTAAACATTTCACCATTTTTCATAACTGGATTTTTTCTTCCAATTTTCTTGTTAACATATAAAGGATTTCACTACAACAGTAAACAAGTGTAATCAATTTATTCCTTATTTCTCCCCTTGAAAATATGAAATTCACTCATGGTAATTTTTCTCGGGGTTGTGAATCCTAGAGATCCAATTCTTAGACTTAGCGTGAATCAACTCATGATATGAATCGTTGCCTATTATCGTATTTAATTTCATTTTTAATTCTGGTGTATGATTTTATAATACATCAACTCTTAAAACCATTAAAGTAAATTGATCCGGGAAAAAAAAATTTTGCTTCCCTTTCAGTTAAATAAATTTTTTATAATTCCAAAACCCTTTTTTTAAATAAAAATTTCAAATTTTTCATATATTCACACATGAATTAGAAGTTTATACCGTTTGTCTAACTAAAGAACTTCTTCCGCCAATTACGGTGATCTGCTCCTTACAAAACAGAAGATACACATTGCGTAGAAGGGAGCTATTTAATGCTTTCTTCACGGATCTAAGACAAATCTTGACCAAAATGTTTAGCCCCAGCAGCCCTTTTTCAAATAATTTAACCATAGTCGCCGATGGTCCTTTAGACAAACCGCGAAGGAAGCTCTTTATTTAGACAGACAGTATTATTTTTCACTTTTAAGTTCACTCGTTTGACAGCAAGACGCTGATTTGTAAAGTAAAGTCACGTTATTCATATAATTCTAAACCATTGGCGTGAAGCAACTTCAAATCAATGTCTTAGCATAGTATCATATTTCTTGCAAATTTTTAATTCAGGTGAGTTATTACGCAACTTATGAACTATTCAATCCGTCAAGGTTAATTGACCCGAAAAAAGCTATCATTATATCTCTTTGATGTCAATAGATGGTAAGATTTCATTCTAATGTTGAACAAAACAAAATGTAAAGTGATATGTCTCTTTTTTTACGATGCACTTCCGCTGCCTTGAGATCCTTTCAGGTATCCTTGATGCATCCTAATCGAGGCAGTGTAAATCATTCTACAAGTTCACTTCACATTGTTTAGTTCTTTCTTTGGCGATAATATCGTGGTGGGGGCTATCTATTTACACGGCGATATACCTTACACGCCCTTAGTGTTACTTTCTTGCCTTCATGCTTGAACTCTTCCACCAAATTGAGCTACACAATATCGCTCAAGCGTAGCTGTGACCCTAAATATTTACTAATTGCTAGACTTCATCGTGTTTTATTTTTTATTTTTTTATGATGTGCGTTATTCAAAGATCTTTTAGTGGCAGAGGGCACTCAAAAGTAGTTCTTGTTTGAAAAGAAACTGAACTGGAAAGATTTAAATTATATTCTTTGCTACGTATAACGGCTGTTTTTTGAATGAACGTTACAGACGCTTGAACCCGAAAAAAAAGGAGAGTGTTACCTTCGTTTTCAATGTCGGAATGAACTCTGGATTGTTTAATTAACATCATTGGGAAGAATATTAATTTTTGTTTATGAATAAATTCCAGTGGATTGTAATTAATAAAATATCGTGGACTTCCATTGCTCTGGTTTAATGAAAAAGTTTTTCTCCTAACGGATCTACTTTATTATTTTCAGTTTATTTTTAGAACACGATGTTTGAAGATGCATTTTGTCGTCCTATGCAAGAAGGCAGTTTCTCCAATTTCAGGCGGCATTTTTCGTTTTCTTCTTTGTTAAGTTCCTTACACTTATTTTTATTCTAAGTAGTTAATATTTATAACCCAATTATTAGAATTTATTATACTTATTTAGGTAATAAGGAAGAAAATAGAAAATGGCAAAAATTAGCTTTCTTTTTGTTTAAGATGACAGAATTGTATTTATTTTAGATTTAAAATGTTAAATTAGTAAGTTCAAAAAATATTTCATATTTAAATCATAATTTTTAGATATTATTACAATAACTTATTATAATTATTAAGGATCTAATGGAGAAAAAAATCAAAAATGGCAAAGATTGGTTTTCTAGACGATAGTAATTTATTTATTCGAACTTTAAAATATTAAATTAAGTTAAATTGGTATTTAATATTTATCATTTAAGTATTATTGCAACAATTTATTGAAGTTTTAGAAAACAAATAAAGAAGAAAATCTAAAATGGTAGAAACTGGAGATATTTCCTTTTTGCTTAAGTTAACAGTATTGTATTTTCCTGAGATTTAAAATATTGTTAAGTAGACATTTCATAATTAATACATGCAATATATATTATTATATACAAATATTTCTAATTATATAGTATCGCATTTTAATTAACAGTATATTACTGTGTTGTGCACTGTACTGCATGATCAAAATAAATCCAGAGAAGATTTTTTTCCTGGTTGCAACTTGTAAACAGTGAATTTGCACCATATTATATTACCGATTTTTTTTGTTTGTAAGAGTGTAGACAATTTCTTAAACATAATTAAACGGAGAATAAATATTTTTCACCAACCTAATAATAATTATCATATTATTGTAATAGAATTTTTTAACATTCTCATTTTTCAAAAAAACATCCGCTGTTAATTATACAAAATAAATATTAAATTTAGAACAAATGCGTCGACTAAACCATTTTTCATATAATCGTACTAATTTTTTAACAACGAAGTCAATAAATTAGCACTTTTAGAACAGAAAAGATAATTTAGATCGGAATTGGCCATATTTTCTTTCCTGTTTACCTACCCAAAATTCTTTATGTTTTCTGTTTAATTTTTTTCTTCTCTCTCTCTTAGACTACTTGCCCGTGCTGAAAGTTAATTACTCATCTGTGTACGTCTAATACAAACTAATATTTCTTACTTCAGAAATGAATAGCGATTTACAGTATTCGAAGCTGAGAAATATTTTAGCTTCCGTCACACAAATTCATGCTTAAACCGGAACAGGAAAAAAAAAAAAAAAAATGAGCACCATTTATCATGAGAGACACTGTTGTTCCCTAAAGGTGGGCGGTGCTTTATACAAATTAATTCTCTTGCCTTCATCATTTAGCCATTTTTTTTTTATGTCGACAGGTTAATGAAAGCTTCTACAACACAGATTTAACGAATTGGATTTCTTGCTCTTCTGGGATATTTGTGGCCACGATTTACTCTCGCTCTTCTAATGTGATAGAAAATTATATTATAATAATAATAGTTGAAAACTCAATGGGCATGTAATTCAGCTAGATGTGTTTTGTTGTTCCTTTGAAAAATGTTTCTTTCTTTTGTCGAAACCTCATGAGAAAGATAAATGGGAGGCAATATTTTTTTGAGTGAAGCAACAATTGAAAAAGTAGAAACGTGTGGCAAATTTCACTTTTTCATTTGTCTTTCTGGGTTCCGCTATGAACAAGATTAAATCTAAGCATAAGTTTAATACATTCTTGTTGAATGTTTATTGTTCTGTATTGTGTTAAATTTATTATTTAACTTTAATATACTATCTGGAAATGTTTACTTCCATTTCTTTTATTTCCAAATTAATCAATGTTGTTGGATTTTACATTTTTTTTTCATTCTTCAATCGCTATTTATTTCCTAACTATGTATGATGAATTTCTCAATTATTTTTTATTCTTCAATTAATTTATATTCTAATTATTCTGTACTCTCCCGTAACTTAAATTCTCCAACTGAATTATATTCTAAATATTCAGTTATCTTCAGTATCCTAAATTCTTCATTTAAATTATATTCTAATTATTCTGTACTCTTCCGTATCCTATATTCTCCAATTAAATTATATTCTAATTATTCCGAACTCTTCAGTATGCTATATTTTTCAATTATTCTGCTTGTAATCCATATTCCGCAGTTCTGAATACCTGAAATACATTCTGTAGTTTTGGTTTTAAATTGAATCTTAAGACATTTTCTTTTACACTCAGAGGAAAAGGTTCCGGAAAAAAATTACCGGAAAATAATTATTACTGTAAAAATTACGGTATAATATTTTATGGTAAAAATGGATTTTACTTTAAAATGGATTTTACGGATGATGCACCCAAAGTGCCGGTACTTCACACAGTTATTTTATCGGAAAATTTTCCCAGTGTATATCCAAAACCTTATTATAGTGAAAATGTGCTACAACCTTAATAAGATGTAAAAAAAAAAATCTTTTAAAATGAAAATAAATATTTGTCTAATCAAATGTTAGAAATAAGTAATTCATTAGATAATATATATAAACTTGACAGTGTATGTCAACAAATTTGAACTACTCGAGTTCAACTCACTCAAATTTTATAATTGTGAAGATTTCATGAAATTTTCTTTCCTATTTTAATATTGGTTTTTAAACTTCCTTATAATATATATAAAAAAAGAAATTGCGTCAAAAATTATTCTAACTTTAAAATTTTTATTAAATCTAATGTGTATTTACGCAGGAAGATTTCAGTTTTAAAAGAGTCTTTACGAAATGCATATATCGCTTTTTGTAAAGCATATTGCCACAATTTTCTGAAAAAGGTAATATTTTTCAAGATAATATATATTTTTGCTTCCTTTTTTGTAGATGCATGATAAACTTTTTGGGAAAATAAGAAAAATGTCAGGCATCGGTGTTTATCTTTGAAAATAGACTTCTAAGGATTTTTATCGCCGCTTTGAATATGCAGACTCACGTAGATTCTCTAAGCGATAAAGGCGAAGTTATTTATTTTCAGAAGCGATTGAATAATTCATCAGAAAATAAAATGCACTTTCTTTCGATCGCGTGGCAGCTTGATAAAACTTTACAATTCTCCAGCATGCAATGTTGTTTCTGATTTAGTACATGAAGGTGAATCGATTTTATTGGCACTATGCAATTAATTTCTTTTACATTCACTTCACCTGAATGTAGTTATTTATTAAAATTATTCGTTCTTCCATGCTTGATTTGTACGTCAATCGTAATGTTTAAATATTTATTCATCATCATCATCATTGTATTAGTAGAAACTGAGGATGAGAAAGTGTATAAATTTATTAGATATACATTTTCTAACGCAATCAATTAAGATTTTCAAAATTCATTCCAGAAGTAAATCCCGTTTTAGATAACTGTGAAGAAATGAATTAATAATTTAATACATTAACTGAGACAAAACAATTAATCAAAAATATAAATTCACTTGCTGTTAGTTTTAAAGCAGCTACGAAAAAATATATTAAATTACAATGTAATCGAATACTGGAAATTATTTAATCCCAGATAGCAGGCTACCTAACGGCAAACGTTGTAATTTTATTTTCCTTTGGTTGACATAGAAAGGTTGACTAATTAATCTTTTTTTAAAGTTTAGTAACAATTTTAATATGCCAAGGCTTGTTTCCTTAAAGATTAAATAAAGGCATGCAAAAAAATTTGTGAAAAGAAATTTCTCATTTTTTAGCTTTTACTGTAAACCACGTTTTTGCCTTTTTCAAATCTAGTTTTGTTCAGGTTCTCAAATCCAACATTTTGTTTGTGATGAAAACTCAACTCTTTCATCGTGACGGACGAGATAACTCGTCTTCCAGGAATACTCGCTGTACTCTATTGTTGTATTAATGAATATAGATATCTATTACAATTGATTATTTTTTAAAGAAAAATAAAACATTTTGAAAGTTAAAAAAGCGTTTTGTTTCAATTTCAGAGCTGCAGAAGGGTGGGTGGGGGCACACTAAGCGCTGAGGATGGGACAAAGGCTCGTCATAGTCGGGATGCAAGTGTTAATGATGAGGTCAACCCTCGCTTTTAAAGCGTTAAAGAATGCGTATAAGAGCATGAGCAAAAAAATCTTATTTCAGTGATGGTCATGAAATTTAAAATAAACCTTTAGAATGTGAATTTATTCTCGGTTTGAGAACGCTTTCAACGCTTTCATCCTGTATTACAGAAGATTTTTCTAACGTTGTTTTATAGAGGTAGATTCAATCTCGACATAAAAAGGTTGTTCACGCAAGTTTAAGGCGAACCCCATAGTGCGTAAACCAGCATAGTTAGATTTAACCTTATTTCAAGTTTGCTTGGTTTACTTGCTAATCATTTATAAATATTGATAGGCTTTATGATAAAGTTTATTTCTGACGTTAAATGTTTTATAATCGTTTTTGAACAGACGCCCAAATTTTGAGTTACCACTACCAATGTTCATCTCCGTAGCTTTGTAATTTTGAACCCAATCCAGAAGACAAGGAAACTCCTGGATTAGGAGAAATTTTGCCTTCGTGGAGAACTTTTTTTGACGGAACTAACCCGCATATGCGTTACAAGGTGCGGAAAACATTGAAAACATTCCACGATTATCCTGACAACAAGGGTACTCTGCCCATGATGCGTTTACTACTGAGGCTATTTTACGGTGTGAGCCGGGTGCGGAATTCGTGTTGATCAGCCACCACTTTGATTCGAACCCGGCCACCTCATTGGAAGGCGAGCGCCCATCTTCTGAGCTACCACGGTTTGTTGCTTATATTAAAATGAACTTGTTATTTAAAAAACAAAGTCAACTTCAAGAAGTTCTAATAATTATTTAAAAAAAATATCATAATAATACTATCAAACAACAAATACAGGTTTATCAATTCATTAAAAATTTAAATAAATTTTATCTATTCAAATAATAACATAAATTTAATTTTAATATTTAGAATAGAAAAATATGAATAAAAGAATAAGGGCTTTTGTGACTTCAAATTGTGAATCAAAAATTGTTTAATTTTAATAATGTAAATGCATTTGGATGCTAAAGAAAGAATAGGTCCTAAACGAGAATCCGTTTCCACAAACAATTCCGCATGAGAGTATAAATTTTTTTTAAACACAATCAAAATTTACCCAACCAATTTTAACTGTGAAATGATTTTAAAATATTTTATACCAATTTGAACTAAGTAATAATTGCAACTAGATGAAAGGTACCTTATCGAACCGATTCGTACACTTATGAGACAATTTTAAATATATTTTACTCCCAGTCAATAAAATTAGCAGTGCAGAGACCTTTCATTGCCGCAAATTTGTCAAAAATGTGTGTAAATCGGATCATAAAAAAAATTAGATGTCCAGTGATTTTCGCCAACGTTACATTTAAAACATAAATTTGGATAAAATTTTTAAATGTTTTTTCCCCTTTCGTTTTTACAGACATGTTTTCAACTGTCGATTTCAACCTACACAAAGAGAGATTGAAGAATTGAAATAATGATAAGTTGTTAAACACCCACACAGATACGCATGTCTCATCACTAACGTCCATCCATCAAGATGGCCGTCAATATCCATCCTCCACACGTTTATTTGGCGAGACTTAATTACTGCCAAAGCTACGAATAAGGGATAAAAACATTAAACACATTATTAATGATAATTAAGAGCATGATTTCTTACTTGATATATTATACCTGAGGTTAATTAACGTACATCCGCGCCAACCCTATCGTTTCTTTGTAGCCAAAGGCCACTTAATAACTTGCAATTACTTTCAGCATGACGCCCCACCATTGCGATATTTAAATTAATTTTCTGCATATTCGGCATGATTTCCGTATTTATGAAAAAATCGTGCACAGATATGATGGTGAAAAGTAGTTTTCGCCTTGATGAAATCGTTGATAAAACGATTTAATTTATTATCTCGGAAGATTGAAAACGTGGGTTTGGGCGAGATTAGATATTGTTAATACATTTTCAAGAACACCAAAAAGCCACTTACTGCACGTGAAGCTTACTTGAATTTATTAATAAAGTATATGCCTTGTTAATTAAGTTTTAGGTTCCTTTTTATTAGTTCAAATATTGATAAATGTTTGTAAGTTTTATACTTTATTCTTGTCTATTCTCATATAAAATGTGAATAAAAACTTCGCAGGTATTGTAAATTAGATACGAATTAATAAATAAATATAGAAATTCTTCATCATAGTTTGATTTATATATTTATTAAATTAAGTATAATTAGCAGTATTTATTATTGTTTTATTTGAAATATTAATAATGATGAACTGCATAATAAATTTTCACCATTTGCTCAAAAACAAGATTTTTTTTATCTCTGACGTGTGGTGAAATTCTTTTTTTTTTTTCCCAATACTTTTATATTAGACTTAAATATATTTCGAATCAAATATATATATTTAAGAAAATCTGAATGACGTCATCGTAGGCATTGTAAATTAGATATGAATTAATAAATAAAAAAAGAAATTCTTCATCATGATTTGATGTATATATTTATTAAATGAAGTATGATTAGCAGTATTTATTATTTTTATTTAAAATATTAATAATGATAAATGACAAAATGAATTTTCCCTATCTATATCACTGACGTGTGGTTAACAATTTTTCTTTTTTCTTTTGTTATATTGCTCTTAAATATATTTCAAAGCAAATATCTATATTTGAATAAAAATAAATGTTTCTGTAAAGCTCGAGGTCTAGTAAATCCCAGATTTGACATGTAAAACGTAGGATTTACCAAAGTGGATTGGTAAAAGTTCGAAATAAGCTTTAAGATGATTCCATTTCTGACTTTTAGCAAGCCTTTGAGGTAAAATCTTGGAAGTTACCGACAACTTCCGGTAAAAGTCCAAAGCGAGGGATTTTTTCAAAAAACTTTTGCCGAAATTAATTTCAAATATTATTAAAAAAACTTCCGAAGTTTTTGAGAGAATTGTGCATTATTTGAGCTTTTCCTTATGAAATCTTATTTGTAAAATGGTATGAATATTTCATTATTTCTTATTATATTTTTTCATTTTTTTGTAACTCTTTTAAAAATAAGACAATTTTATCGATATAATACATTATATTAATCATTTTTACATTTTCAATTAAAAAAGGTAAAGTATGTTTTAATCTCTTTGGAATACGCTGAATATGGAAAGAACATAGTCTGTTAACATATAATATATATAGTCTGTCTATAGAAAAAACTTCTCTCACCATTCATAAGGAGCAGTAGCGGTGACTATGGTTACGAGGTTTAACTATTTGGGTAGAGAGTAGCTCCCCTCTTTGAAATACGCTACTTCTTGTTTCCATGGCAACAGACGACTTTAAACTTTGTGGTTAGGATAGCTCTTACTGTAGACAAACTGTAATATGGTATTCTTCCGATTAAGGGGGCAGTTGACAGTGGTTAATTTTTTTCCCTAAATCAAACACCAAACACAATATAGTCAATCATTAATAACAGCTGTTTATTTTTTATTTTTAATAATATGATTAATCATGGAATGTAACAGCCATTGCCCGGTTTATCCTACACTGATGTTTTTTATTTATTTTTTAATTTTTTATTTTTATGGGAGTAAAATTTTAGCTTTTCCTTATTTATTGCTTTTTGAGCAACTTCGGAATAATTGATTTTTAAAAACACACGTTCATTAAAAAGAAATAATAGATATGCATTTTTTAAACACGGATAAAATTGAAATTAACTTTTTTATGATTTGTTATTACAACATTTTCTTTTTTTAATAACGAAAATAAGTTCAGAATATTATTTTATATTAATAAATATCTAGTTAAGAAATAGGCTAAATTATAAGTTAATTAAAAAAATATTTGTCATTTTTTTAAAATCTTCTATAACTATGATTAAAAATTTTATTTTTAATTTTAGCATTTTCATTTTTTTTTCATTTAAGTAACTGATAAAAATTTGAACATAATGTTATACACCAAAAGCAAATTTTGCTTTTCAAGTTTTTTTATAATGACTTAATTCGACGACGAATATTGGAAAATAGATTTTTGGTAATTTTTCTCCCCGAAAATAACAAGACTGTTTCTGTTTGCATAGAAAGATGAATATTAAAAAAACTATGTAGTTCAGAACTCAGTTTAGTTTGTCTATACATATTTGCATTCACTTCGCAGAATTCCAATCTTACATCAGTCATTAAATCTCTATTTTCTCTATACCCAAAGATGAATTAAAATATAGGTATGTAAACATGTTTGAACTGAAAAGAAAAACTTCTCTTTCATAGTACAATATACCTTTAAGCGTATATACAGGTTCCCGGAGATATTCATTCAAAAGAGAAAGTTTTCTAACAACCATATGTCGCTGATTTGAAAAGAGAGGAGGAAAAAAAAAATGTTTTCTTTTATAAAAAGGATGCGTCAGTGTGGGAGTTGTGTTTACTTATCTTTTATTTCAGTACTCCGTTATGCTCGCACAAATGTGATCTCTTTTTGGGAAAGTAACATCAAAGCGGCATAAAAACATATGGTTGCAGATAAATAAAATAAAAAAGGAAATATTTAATGTATATAGAGTTGGTGTATTAAATAAGGATTTTAAAAAACAGACAATTATACTGGGTAAGCTTAGAATGTTAAAATTTCATGGTTACTCTGAGTTAACTATGTTTGATCTGTTAAATAAATGAATGCATAATTTTTTTATTATTATTTTTTTTTTGAACTTTCGATATAATATTTTTATCTCGATTTTTTAAAATTTTATTTGATAGATAATAAAGATAATAGAGATAATAAAAATGCGCTTGATTGATTTTTTTTTTGTGTGTGTATATATCTGTTAATGTTATACGCTTTTAACAATAGCCTTTAGAGATAATAAAAATGCGCTTGATTGATTTTTTTTTTGTATTTTTAGGAAAATGATTCGATTTTTTTAAAATTTTATTAAATAAGACAATAATTTGTGGTACAAATATTTTAAAATTACAATCTTGTTCAATTTTTCTTCGCATCAGAATTTCTATCATCTATAAAAGTTTAATTTATAATATCGTTATTTAAAGTTAAATTTGGTATAGCATGACCTACGTCACGTGACCTACGTGTTATTCACATAAAAACTCGTTTCTGGGAGGGGTGGGTAAATCAGTTATTATGAGTAGCATTATCTTTTTAGAGGGAATTCTTTTTTCATATTGAACACCGACTTAGAAATTATTTTACTTATTTTCAAGAACTCGTATTGTTTCATATGCTAATTGCACACTTGTAAAGCGATGTCATGCGTGGGTTAGTCAATCAAATTTCGACTCACACGCTTGAGGCCTCCACCAGATATCTAATTAAATCTAATCCGAAATCAATTCAGCGGGATAATAAGCTCAAGTCTCAAAACTGTAATGTTACCACACCACGCACAACCATGTGATTAGTCTCAAGTCTTATGAGTTAGTATTCAATTTATTGTTCATAAAGTTATCAATTAATATTCTTCTTCTAAATTAGTTATTAGCTTTAATAACGATGTAGCTAAGCTCAAGAAACAAACACAAGATGCATTTATAACTTTTTTCTCTCCAGAAACGTTTTGTAGCATTAGCAGGAAACGGTAAACGAAATTTCAAAAGTATAAAACAGATATACACAAATTTGCAAACGATATCATTTTCACAATGGAAAAGGAGATATCTGAAAACGATTCGATAAAATTAACACATTTGAAAAATTTGGTTTGCATTTCGTAGATTAGGCCATTTTATCCAATTCGATTTTTTTTTCTTCCACACTCCTTTACGTGAAATTAAAATATTTTTCTCAGTCGCAACGAATAGCATTCGATTTCGCCATTTTCAGCTTTTGTCTCGCTAAGGGTGTGTGTGTGTAGGCGGCATTCGGTAAAAGAACAGTTTCTTTAACCTCTTATGCAGATTAATTCCTTTGAGTATGCTGCGTCCAATCACTGAAGTGGAGAAGATATTTCAGAATCCAAGGGGTGCTTGCTTGTGCTGTAGTTTCAGCCGTGTCGGTCAATATAGCGGTGGGGAGGCGCCGTTTTCTTTAATCAGTCTAGGAGCCCCATAACATTTCCGATGAAATGGTGTCTGAGAAGGGGCACTCCTCTGTGTATTTTATAGTTTCTCACTGGGAAGAAAGGCTGCTGAGAGGGAACATTAATGACCATTCCTCTATCTCAAAGTGCCTCTTTCCGTTCACTTAACGAACGCGTGCCGACGTGGGAGGTTTTATAAGTGAAAGTGGCGTACGTTTAATAGCTGGTAGAATCAGTGGGAAAATCGAAACGCGGTAACTTTATTTCCAGTTTTTAATATTTGTTTACAAACCGTTTTACAGCTGATGGTTCCAATTCAGCGCTTCTCAATTTTTCTGGTTATGGAACGCTAAATGATCAAGCTTCTTCTGGCGGAACCCATACTTAATATATATACAGTCAAACCCCGCTATAGTGAACCTTCAAGGGACCGAAATTTCGGTTCACTATATCCGATCAGCAAACAATTTTAACTATTGATTCAAACTCCTTCTTTTTATTATACATTATTTAAATAAATGACCAGTAAAATGAAATACAAAAATGGCTGAAAAATAATACGTAGTAACAAAAAATGTGTTAACTTGCTTTTATTTTTTATTACTCTTCGTCTTGTGTACAAAAAAAAAAAAAAAAAAAAAAAAAAAAAAAAAAAATAGTAATCTTTAGCTGACGCAGGGAAAAATTTGTAGATACATCTGCCTGGGTAGACCTCTGTTCAGGAATGGAAAAGTGTGATAAACGAAGCAAACAAGAGAAAATACTTATCACTACATTCCACTCTATAGATGGTTTTAAAAATCAGTACAAGTATTTATTTTGACGTAGACATTTCAAAATTATTAATAAAAAAAAATGAAGAAAAAAAATCAGTCAAAGACAGAAGAAAGTTATAATATCCAACTTCCTCACTTTTTTAGTTCTCTATATCCACAAAAAAAAAAAAAACATACGTGTATAGCAAGGCATGGGACCGAACATTTCGTTCACTATATCCGGGAGTTCATTGGAAACCGTGTTCACTATAGCAGGATTTGACTGTATAAAAAATGTTCATTAGCAGCTGTAAATATGCTAACCGAAAAGGAAGGGAAAAAAAGGATTGCTAATTTTTTTGTAAAATGCAGTGGTACTTCCAGAAAAGACCAACTTTGTGTAGCGACCTCTTTTTACGACCACTTGTGGGAGGGGCGAAACTTTTTGCATAGACTTTGTGGGTGGGGAAAACCTTTAGAAGAGACCATCAAAACCTCTCCCTGTGACCGGGGAAATCTCCGCATCAAATGCGAAATGACACTGAATAAAATTAAAAGTGCTCGCGAAAAACTATGTACCTTCGATAACATTCTGAAGTTAATGGAGGTAACCCTTAAGAACGATCAACCTCCATTAACGACCATTTTACTGTGGAACATAGAGTGGACGCTCCCGAGAGGTTTCACCATTTAATGCAAGGAATGAAATCGATGAACTTCTTGGACCATTTTACTATGGAACATAGAGTGGACGAACCCGAGAGGTTTCACCATTTAATGCAAAGAATGAAATCGATGAACTTCTTGGACCATTTTACTATGGAACATAGAGTGGACGCTCCCGAAAGGTTTCACCATTTAATGCAAAGAATGAAATCGATGAACTTCTTGGTGTATACATATGTGTGCTGTTACATAAGCTGAATTATGGTTTTTAAAAATGAACTGTTATAAACGTTCAGAATAAGATCAGAGAAACAAAAAATTTTATTCGTTTATTTAAGTTATTTTATTTCGAAATTAAAAGCTCTCGAGAAAAATATTCGATGAATTTTTCATAATTCTTTTCATAATTTATTCAATTTATTGATATTTATTCAAAATACATGCTTTCAAATATCCAAATATTTAACTAAAACAAATTTTTAAAATTTTTAAAAATTTATTTTATTTTATTACCGTTGTTGAACAGCCGACCCAATTTTTTGGGTTTACGTCTACTAATGTTCAACTCCGTTGCCTTGTAATTTTTAACCCAATCCAGAAGATAAGGGAACTCCTGGATCAAGAAATGGCAGAAATTTACCTTCGTGGTGGACTTTTTGAAAGAACTAAACCCGCATTTGCTTTACATGGATAGGAAAACTACGCAAACCTTCCATAGTTAGCCTGACAGCAGACCCAAGATCCGTCTACCACTGAGGATATTTTATGTAAGCACTGTGGTCGGTGCGAGCCGGGGGCGGAATTCGTATCGACCAGTCATCGCTGGGATTCGAACCCAGGTTCACCTCATTGGAAGGCGGACGCTCTATCTCAAGAGCCTGCATGGCTCAAAATATTTTTAAATTCATTTTTTTAATTTTATATATGTATGCATTATATATTAAACATGATATATATGCCTTAAAACTTTAACTTTCTTTTTAAAGCGTCTAATTTTATTAAAAATTATCTTCTGTTGTTTGCTCTATTATGTTTGTAAATGATGAAATTTGGAAATAGACAATGCGTTACACACAATCTGAATTGTTACTTTATTTATGGCTAATATCGCAATGTATCTGGCAAAAAGGATCAAAAGTACTTCTTTTTTTTCCTTTTTTTTTTAATTGCGACTGCAAAATATAAAATAAAAATTTTATCAGTTTGTTCCCTATTTTCCTATACTTATTTGTGGAGTATTATATATATATATATATAATCAGTTATTTTAAAAAAGGATATTTAATTAATGCATAATATACTTTTTCCTTGACCTTATCGCTCAACGTTTTAGAACATAATTGTTCATCTTAGCATTACTTAAGCTTAAATCATTAAATATACAATAAAAGAAAAAAAATTGTCTTGTCTATTAATGTAATTTGAATCTAAAAAGTAAAAGTTTCTGTGAATAACCAAATGAGGCGAGTGAATTTATTTCTTACTCCATTTGACTTTAGTTTTCTTATTTATTCCAAAAACTGATTGTTCGGAAAATTTTTTGAGTCAACTTCAAGTGATGCATAATGAATATCGCTTCAGCATGAACTATTTACTTGGTTGTAAAACAAAGTTTAAATTTTCAAAGAAATAACTTTTGTCTTTTATCGAGCCCGAGGGGAATTAAGTTCAACTGGTATAAGAGCTTTCTCTGTCTTCTGTTCTTGAAATATTTTATACAAGCCGTGGAATTTATATTCTCGAGAATGGTTGGCAACAGATATATTCCTCTTCAAGATGTTTTTTGGACTTAATTTATTTTTGCAACATATTAGATGAATTTTTTTTTCTTTTATGCAGTTGCTCTCTAAGTCTTATAAAATGAGAAATCCATTAATTAATTTATCGTTAAACTAAATGTGCAGAAATTTTTGAATTAATGAACATCATTATTTAGTTTTATTCTCACAAAAAAGGATTTTGTAGTTAATTTAAAATTTATAAAAAACATTTTAACGTTAAGATGAATCTTACACAATTATTTTTTAAAAGATTTTACGTATGAATTTATCATTACACATTTTAAAATGAGATACTTAATATAAATTGAGCAGCATTGTTCACAGAATTCATTCTTACATTTTCTTCTGTTTTCATTTATTTTTTCGTATAATATTTAAAACATTGAGAACTTTGATTAGATTACTTAATGTGGTATGCTTTTATTTTTTGTTTTCATATTATAAGAATTTACCATGCGCAGAACTCAAACGTAATAATTTTTAATCTAATAATCAAATTTTTATGAATTAAGAGGCAATAATTAACAAAATAATGGATTTAGAGGAAAAACCTAAATATGATAATCAGTTTGTTTAAATGTTATTTTATGAAATCAGACACAAAAACATACTTTTTTTTAATGAACAGCAGTTTCTTTTTTTGTCTTTTTTTCAATGGATTCAGATTTTTTACCTTTAAAATATTGAATTATTCAATTTTTTTTAAAATTATTTAATACTATATTTTCCAATTTTACAACCCCGCATATTTTACTATTCTTTTCCAATTTTACTACCCTTCTATGCAAAAAGCAGAATCTTTCGAAAAAAATAATGTTTACTCAAAAAATACTTTTTTAATATGTTTGATTTCGCGACTGCTAAACTAATTTTAAATAATTAATATTAATAATTTTAGTGGGATATAACTAATTTTAGTTTATTTCCTCAACTTATTAAAGTTGCTTGATTAAGCATAACATATTTTTTAAATTGAAATTAAAGAAAATTTCGTGCATTTTTTTATTATTTTGTATTAATTTAAATCAAATTAAGTGAAAAATATTATATCTGGCATTTTAATAATTTATGATTACGAAATACAGCGGAAGACACCATTGTCTTTTTCTGCGTTAAAGGTAAAATCTTCCAACCAAACACGAATCACTTACAAACAAAAATTTTTCGAATTTGCAATTATTTGCAGTTATTTAGATCTAAGAGAAACAGTTATTCGTCATTTAAACATTTTTAATTTACAAAATTAATTATCGATAAATTTTTAAATATGAATTAAAAAAGAAAAAAATTTTTCAATCTACTTTTTTTGTATTTTATTGCAAATATAATTTCTTATAATCTAAAATTGTTTTTAATTACTACTAGACTGTTTTTTATAGCTAAAAAATACCAAAATGCATTTTTGGTTGTAATTAAAACTTCAGAAAAAAATATATATAATGGGAACACCGGTGTCCCGTAGGCGTCAAAGGGTTAGCTTAAATTCGCAAAGAGAATTCGTTTGAATTTAAAAATTCCTGTATATGTCTTGTATTTCGATTTTAAAAAAAGAGTTTAGTTTTAAATGTATTTTCATAAAGAATTATATGCCATTAAATTACACCAAAGAAAATAAATCCCTAAGGATTTTCGTCCCATTTAGCATGCTAATAATTTATTAAAATTTTAAATTCTTTCTATAATGATATACAAGTTAAATGTGTCCCATTTAAAATAAAATACTCTCACTATTTATCAGCTTGCAACGCCTTCAGCGATGGATGCTTTTCTACCCTCCAGAGATTCGAGGTTGCTTTCCCTGCCAAGAAAGAACAAAAATAAACAATAATTTTCACCTAAAACGGTTGATGGCCTTTCCGGCAGACATATTTAAAGAGCTTTATTACTTTTAATCTGAGCAGGTACTTTAATTATCGCTTGATTATTTTCTTCTTTCTCTGAAGAAGTTGTCGCCCCTTTTTATTCCTTTATCACTCCATCAAGTTTAGGGAGAACAGCAATGGATGTGTTTAATGAGATTCGTCCGTGAGGATTACGTCGGCCATTGTTTTGGTTCATTTAATCCGCTTCCTTGCCAGACACAGAAACGAAGCCGTGGGAAAAAAAGTCCGTTGGTTCTCTTGGGGTCCTATAGGTTGAAGTACAGAATTAATAAAACAAAAAAAAGTCAAGTAGTGAGGGTATTAGGAAAGATGTTGCAGTGTAAAGTATTGATGATTCTTGATTCCGAATGCCCTTAGGTGCGATGGGTAAAAGGCCCCAAAAAGTGATTCACTTAAAGAAAGAAAGAAAATATCATTTTGTAGCATCAGTGGAAGAAAGTGCAGGAAACGGTAATTTGTCACGAAAAAAAGGAAACCCTTTCGCAAAATGGCTTGTTAAAGTTTTGGTGTATGATTACTACGTGTGAAGAATACTTTTAGAAACGTACAGAGACTTGTAAACGTGATTATATGGTTCTGTTAACATGCATAGGGAGCTGCTGATAGCTTAGCGATTAAAGTTACTGAGCTGTCATCATGAAGGACTAGGGTTCGATCCTTAGTGACAGCTTAAAGCACACGCAGCCTCAGATTAATGGCTACCAACTTGTCTGAAATTAAACACGGCAGTGTGCGCAAGGCTGACTGCATTTTGGGAACGAAACTATGGAACCAATGACCCCTTGGCCCACCATAGGCTGTTGCAGGATTGTTCTCGCTCTCTTTTTTAACAGGTGTAGACTTTAGTAAGGGAATGCATACTGCCAATCTTTTCGTCTCTTCATAGGGTTAAATCTATGGGGCAGTATATGTGATATTATTTAACACAAATATCTTAGAAAGTAATTGATATAGTTTTGTAATAGTTTTCGTAAAAATAGTTCTGTGAATATAATTTTATGCAATCGGTGTTTCTTTATATTATTGTCCTTTAATTCTCTCTTAAAAATAAACTAAGGAATGAAAAAGCACTTAACATTGATGAACAAGACGAGACGTGAAGAGATAAAGGTAGTCTTTGATTTTATTTTTTTTAAATCTGTCTTATATTCACAGTTTTTTAGACTTTATATACAAGCTTTTTTTTAAACGTAATTTTGAGAGTTAGAACTATTGATAACTATACTAAAATTTATCTTTTAATGGAAACTGCTTTGATAATTCTTCATGACGTATCGCCTGTTAAAAAAGTCTAATTTTTAATTACTTAGCTTTAAATTAAAGTTAAGTAATTACGGGTTGCTTAATTTTTAATTTCTTAAAATTATTTCAAAAACATCCGGAAGTTTATAGTAGTTAGCAATTTATTAAAAAATATTATATTTTTAAAATAAAAAATAAATATTTTTTGTTGTTGTTGCAAATAATGGATTTGAATGTATACAAAAAGTGTTTCCTTCAATAAATATTGTCAATATTTTTCTATAGAAGCAAACGGTTGAGGCCCTCATATTCAGAAATATGAATTGAAGTTAACTTCCCCTCTCTACACTGTTATGAAAACCAGATTTTTTTTTCAAAATGGAGGAACAAAAAGGGCAGATAAGGCATTTCTACATTCTTAGACCGGAGAGGTGATGCAGCGAAACAAAATTACGATTGACATGGGCTTCTTTAATTCTTTCAGGCGCGGTGGTATAAAAACTGTCCCACTTATTTCTTGTAATAGTATAAACCATTAAAATTTTTATATATTTTAACCCTGAAATTAAACGTTTTTTAATTAACCATTCAAAAAATATAGGGATAGAGAAGAACTCTTCTATATGGACGTGTATACGATGACCACAATTATTATGGTTATTCTCGAATAAAATTCTGTTTCAAATATTTCTGCCCCGCAGAAGGTTAAAATACTTCAGCAGAACAAAATGTTGTTGATTATTTTAATTAGTTTAAAGTATTTTTGCATTTGAATTGATTATAAATATAGAGAGGTAGAATTTATTATGAATTCTAAAAAAAATTATTTAATTAAAAAATATTGAATTTGATAATAAAGATTGATAGGAAAGTTTTTAAGTATATTTTATCATCCATTGAAGAATGATATATTTTTCATAGATTCGCAGCTTTTAATGTTATGTTAAGGTTTATAACTCAGAGGTAATTAAGTCAAAACACTTTTGATTCAAATATTGAAGCATCAAACTCGCTTTTACAGAATTTTTGTTTAAATTAAAAATTTATTCTCATTTGCCCTATGTGGAGAAGAAATTGTCCTTTTTACCGGACGTCAATGCATTATAATTTATGAAGTGCAGCGTGTGGCATACACGGATGTCCCACGCGTAACATAAGCATAATAAATAATATTTTTAACAAAAAGTTTGCAACTATGTTATGTCTAAAATATCTTTATCAAATGTGAATTCATAAAAATAGGTTTATTCATGTTTAACTCAAGAGTTTGTATTACATACTTTATGCGAAATTATAATGTGTGATATTATCGCACTTGACTGTGAAATTGCCGAAAGATTAAGTTATAAACCTACTAATACAACTTGCATACAAATTGTAAATAACAATTTCACTCCATGTTTAACTTTGGATTTCTTTCACATACTAAGCACCCCTATCTTTATGTTAGCACATTATGATAAAACGACATTCATTTGAAACGCCTTCATTTTGGAAGACAAATCAAGTAAATGTCGTTTTGTTCTAAGCTTTATGTTTTTATTCTAATCACATAAATTCAGCTCTATATAATGTTCACAAATAACAAGTTTCATCTGATCTTTTGTAAAGATATAATACTTTTTATTATATATATTTTTTATAACAAATCGTTTTCACTCAAAATGGCTTTAAAGATTTGAAATGTATTCCATGAAGTAGATAAAGAAATTGCCAGATAAATGATATTAAAAAAGAATTGTACAAAATGAGTAGGTGGATAAAATGGAGTAGGAAGTTTTTTTTATTGCCCTTGTCCTACGAACTGATGTTGTCGATGATTATGTAGATATTTTGATGATTATGTAAGATCGAAGTTCGACGGGGAATGACGTTAGTTGTGTGTTCACACTAGTTCTTTTTTGTGTGTGTTAGAACTTTTAAAAGTATAAATAAAAATAAAACTTTTGATTCTGTATTGAAAAAAACAAAAATAATAATAAGAATCCATATTCGCAACATTTTTAAATGGATATGTGCACCATAATGTATGATTTAGGCTTATGTATGATTTATACATGGTGCGAAGCGTTTTTAAAAAGTGTTTATTTTTGATTTTCGTTTTTTAAAAGTCCTTAAAGGTGCTTTTTTCATGGGGTGTTTTTAAAAAGTGCTTAATTTTTCCTTTTCGAAAATGAGATTTTTTCCTTTACCGTGTCAATTTTCGGCTGCGTATTATGCAAAAGCGTGGTTTTAACTTTGTTCTATTCAACGTTTTTACAAATCATTCAATCCCAATCCATTTCGGCTTACCGTTGGCCCGCAACGTATGATAGCACCATGTATGATAAGCACCCCAATCATGTTACATGTTTGATGAAATACTAGGGAATCCGCATGTGCGTCTACTGAGTTGGGTTCTTTGAGATTTTTGCACTCTCATCTGCAATTATGCTTCATTTTGCACGATATTGTCAATTTCAGACTTTATTTTCCACCCTCTAAAAGCGAACAGAAAAATCTCAATCTTTTTATAATGGCTAATATAATCAAGAAAAGAGTTCTTTGTCAGAAACTAGTTATTTTATCTAAAGTCTTTGAAAACTATTTTGCATTTTGTTAATGTATATAGTGCTTAAAAATATTTTTTGAGTGCTTAAAAAGTACTTAAAAGGTGCTTATTTTTTGTTGAGAGATTTGGCTAAGCACCCTGTTGGTACTATGTATGAAACGGTATGTGCATGATTTATGCTTTGATATTCTTATGCAAGAAGTACTTATGAAGCAGAGTAAAGAGGTGTTTGACCATGCGAAAGGTGTGACACTTTCTCTTAAATATTGAATTATAAAAATAATAATTTCAAAGAATGAATATTATATATCAGCACAATAGTCATTCATTGTATATTATATTTTACATTTTCGACCATTTGAAAGAAAGAGAGAAATATATCAACTAACAAAAATTTAAAAACGTGAAAGAAAAACAAACATAGATGATGTCACAAAAACGATCGCTTACGAACCATAATGCATCAGTAATATAATGTAGCCAACATTAATGTTTATAAAAATTTTTCTTTCTTGTTCGATCTTGTATTCCTAGTCTATAATTCATTTTTGTTTTTGTTTTGTAACTTACTAGTAATTTTTTCTTTCTTTTTTGCACCGATGCGTTTTTCCTCGTCCTTCTATGTTTCTACACTGAGGAAGGTATTTAATTATAGTGCCGGTGCAATTGATTGTATGTTTTTAGTTTAGAGTTATACTCGTGGGTGTGTTTTTTCCCTTGGTCTTAACTTATGATACACTGTAAAAAAATTTGGTAAAAAATACCGGCACTCAGAGTGCGGATACTTACTTTTCACAATTTACTAAAGCATGCTCTAAAAAGAAATTTGCCCTTTTCGCTGGAAGCTGTGGCCAAACCACCAATTGAGCCAGAAAGTCAATTTTTACTGTAACATGTTACAATCTGATAAACCGAAAAAGATCTGATATACTGTACTTTTTACAGTAATAATTGCAGTAAAATAATTAAACCACTTTAACTAAATAAATATTACTGTAAAAATGACAGTACAGTGAAACCTTTCGGGAGCCACCACTCACTGTTCCACCGTGAAATTGTCGTTGGAGGTTAGTCGTTTCTAGAGGTTACCTACATTGACTTCAAAATTGTTTTCGAACGTACATGATTTTAATTTTAGTCAGTGTCATTTTCTTGGTGCAGAAATACCACTTCTGTTGGTTTCATAAAAGGACAGATCGATGCATAAAATTTAGCATCTATAAAAATGATCTCAACTGATATAATTATGTGTAAAAATAAATTTACCAAGTATGAACGATAAAGTTATTTTAAATAAATAAGCAATTTTGTTTTTCGTTTAAGTTAGCATTTGATTTTATGTCATAAAAATGAGTTAGCTTTAAAATGTGAGAAAAGGTTAATTTTATTTGGGATGCTTGTTTTTTCTAAAATAACCTTTTGTTTCTAATTTAACTTTCGATTCTAAAAGTAAATCACTGATAGCAACGTCTTTAGTACACTCTGACAGTAATTTGAGGTTTTATCGTAACAAAGATCTCTCCAAATAAGAGCTTATTTTGAATGCATTTTAATCTACTTATAGTTTGTCTACGGTACGAACTTTCCCCACTACGAAGTCTGAGACCGTCTGCTGCTATGGAAACAAGAACAGATCATTTCAGGGAGGGTAGCATCACTTCGGTCTAAGGCTAACACAATAGACCGAAGGAAAAGTTCCCTTTTCCTCAACGACTCGAGCCGAAATCTGTCCTAAACAATGACCTACTTAAAATAGTTATACCTCTTTACCATAGTCACCGCCTCGAGTCCAGACAAACGGTTAGGGGAGCTCTTACTTTTTGTTTTAGTATTTTTTCGTGTTCCCTTATTTGACATTTTCCGCATTTGGTGCAGATGTTTGCCTGGTCGCTGGGAAAGGTTTTAATGATCTATCCTAAAGGTTTTCTTCAACACAAAGTCTATGGAAAAAAATTGCTTGCCTCCCAAAAGTGGTCGTAAATAGAGGTGGTCTTTCCCGGAGGTTTCACTGTATAATATTTTACGGTAAAATGGATATTGCGGATGATGTGCCCAAAGTACCAGTACTTTATACCGTGATTATAAAATAAAGTTATTTACCAAAGCAGAAATGCAGCAGCAATGAAGAAACTTATTTCGACATTGTTTTCAAATATTTTCTACGGTGTTATCGAAAACGAAACGAGTAGGTGAATGGACATAGCATTATCAAATTGACAAGCACGCGGAGTACCAAATATCTTGACATGATAATCATTGCTTGTAGCCCCTGGGTTTACCACTGCCCCACCCTACTCGGAACTTACAGGTTTCCCACGCTTTTTATTGGGCTTTTTTTTTGTGATACCTTTTCATTTTATTTTCTGGGTTCTGCAATTGCGTGATGTCATTCTGAAAAGGGTGGAAACGGCTGATATAATAGAATGGCGGAACAATTTAGCTGTTTCAATGCAGCAAATAACTCTAAACAAAAATCTCAAATGAGGCAACCTCTTTTTTGTAACGGCGTTGCGTGTTATTAGAAATTTATCTCTGAATCATTGTGATGTATGTGATGGAATGATTGCACGAAGCCTTTATTTTAAAAAAACCGTTGAGATACATTTTAACGGGAACGCATTGTGTCCCAGTTAATCTCTCAATGATATAAGCTCAATGCTGGCAGGTGATATCTTACAAATATTGATTGCATTTAATAAGTTATTGAAACATAAATATATATTTGCGTACAGTTTACGAATGTCCAAAAGATTTTATGTTACTAATTCAAAATGCCGTATCTATGTATATTGATACTTACTAAGTTTTACCATAATGACCCATGATTTAAAAAATTAATTGAAGGAAAACGGAAAAGGGTTGAAATTACGGTTTGGTTATGCTAAAATACCTATTTAAAAAATATTAATGTCTTTGGGAATTTTGATCTGTCAAAAAAAAAAAAAAAACAAAAACAAAAAAAAACTATTATTAAAATAGAAATTTTCATAAAAAGTTTTATTCCTCGTTTTAACTCCAATAAATGATCTTCGATATTACACTCTCTAAGAAAATTAAAGCACCCGTTTTTTTCCCCATCCTTTTTCTAGTTATTTTTATGGTCCACCTAATGGTATAACCGCAATTGAAATGATGTTTTCCCAAACATCATTTCAATTGCGGTTCTTATGATGAAGAAAACATTTCTTTCGCTTATAAGTTTTTCCAGATATTAAACTTTTTTTAAGTCATAACTGCATCTCTTGAGAAGAACATCAGAACTTTCGACACTGCAAAAAAAAAAAAAATAAATAAATAACTAAATAATAATACTAATTTATAAACATTAAGTGGCAACAGCTAATCTATTAATGGTTTTCATTGACTGATGAAAGCTTTTTATCTTAATTTGAAATTTTATACCTATTCAAGTACCTGCTTTGTCTGCTGTTATGGTCAAACACTTGGCACGAAATGGGAAAAAACTTTTGAAATGAAAAGTAATCATGGATTTTTTCCCCTACACTTAAGTTGCTACGACAATTACTATGCTAATAGACTAAATTTTTTCCCCTATCTTTATCTGTATTCTTTTTTCTCTTTATTCTTAATTTTTTTTTTTAAATAGAAATGCGTGAGGGCTTCAGTAATAAAATGTCAAACTTAGTAAGTTTCTTTTCATTCCTGTACTCAACGTGGGTGTGTTTCGAACTGGTTATTTTTTTCCCCTACTCTTTTTCCGTTTGAATCCCTTTTTTTCCCTGTGAAAAAGTTGATTATTGAAAGATCTTAAAAGAACGCCCAACTGAGAGGAAACACAATTAATTTTCATCTTAATGCGTAATCCTTGTTCACATATACAGCCAATTAGTTTGGCCAAGGTTTCTTTGATTTAAATCAATAGATATCTCAACACTATTTATTCAGTTTAAAATTATTTAACTACTGACTCAGTTAATTTTCTTTTACCTTGGCACACTTTTTATATCTCTGTTAAGTGTGACAGCTGATGTTAAATTATACTAGGCTCTTTATGCTTTTTTTCTTCACTTGACTCGTTGATGCTGATTTTATTTAAGAAGGAACACCAAAGTCATTCTCTGTTTTAATAAGATTTTTATACTAATCAAAGTTGTTGCTAGCATAAAACTTTGCAGCATGTTTTTTTTTATTGAATAGGTGGCTAAGCACCCTGTTCGCTGCCGCCCACCAACTCCAAATTGTTGTTCGCGATAATTTTTTTTTCTTTTTTGGCAAGTTTTTTTTTGTTTTTTTTTTTGAAAATTTTAATTTTTTACTTCAAAAGTATATACTAAAAAGAATTCTGTTTGCTTACGCTTGTGCCCCCGTTATCCTGTCTAAATATTTTCCTTCTGAAATATTATTTTGTCTTGAGATTTATTGCGTCCCCAGGGGTCTGTTTAGAAGAAATTTAGGTCCGTTAACGGACCCTTCACAAAATATCTTTTCATAAAAACGGACCCTTCACGAAATATTTTTACTTAAAAACGGACCCTTCACAAAATAATTTATCTTTTAATCGGACCCTTCACAAATTTGTTTATCTTCATTATTGTTCTGTTAATCGAATAAACCCTTCCTTGGATGGGGGGGGGGAGAAAGACAGATGTAAACGAACTAAGTTTTGTCTTCGGCAGATGCTTCTTCCTTTATTCGTCCGAAATGAATATTCTACTTTCAGCAGTATAGGCTAAATACCAAATGCTTGTATGTTGCATTTCTAATTTAGTAGCAGCAATTGTTGTTTATCTTTTAAATTTAATTTTTTTTAATTATAATTTTACAGTGTTGAGCAGAATCTTGTATCTCATTACAATTTAAAAACTCATTGAAATTTTTTTTTGTTGCAATAACAGGACCCTATTTGCACAAATTCACAAAAGCAGGACCCTGGTTGAAAGAATGTGAATTAACTTTTATTTTATATTCACAAATTACGAGTAGTTTTTTCACAATTTTACAAAAACGGACCTTTCACACAAATGTCTGGACAGACCCCTTGTCCCGCAGTGGAAGGATCGTAAAGACACTGTTCCCAGTAGAACACCGAAGTCAAGCATAACTAGCTGCGGTCAGTGAGCAGGTGGGTGACCACTTTGGGAAATCAGCCTGCGTAGAGACCGAGGGTGTGCGGTATCGGTCCTGGTAAAACTGTTCTACCGTAAAGTGCTTGACTTCTTCTCAGATAGTCGGGCTACCAAAACAGAGGTGCCATCCCCTCTGCAGAGGATCAAAATTTCGATAGCATGTCTTCTGATCATTCTCAAAGATGTTTCCCTGACCATCGCCAATAGCCCATTATACAGCTCTAGTGCGACGTAAATAAAGTACCTGTCATTAAGATCTATTAGTGAACATAAATAAAGTTTCCAAGAAATCATTTTTTAAAATAACATTTAAAATTATATTGTTATAACAAATTAAGTGGTTTTTAACCGTAGGTCAATGTTTAATTGTGTATATAATTGTATAATCGGGTATATTAATTAAAATTTTCGCATGTATCATATTGTGCGTGAAGCTGATTGTTAAGTTCTAAGCCCACTAGTATTAGTTTCGGCTATTATTATTTCGAAAACTAAATCTGTGATACCAAATCTGTGTTAAGTGAAACAAGAAAAAAAAAAGAGATTTTTAATTGAAAATTTTTTAATTTTGATAATCTGTTTATCATTAAGAAATAAAATTGATTGCGTGGCAATCATGGTGACTGATGAGTTAAGGGAGAAGAGGGAGATCTCTAGTGTAAATATACATATACATTGGGAATTCGGTAAAACATCGTGGAGCATAGTCTTACGCAGGAGAAATATCATGGAACAAAATCTCATGCAGGCAAAATATCATGGGACGGAATCTCACTTGGACAAAGTATCGTGAAACAGAATCTCACGTGAACAAAATATCATGGGACATTCTCGTGTATACAAAATATCATGGGACAGAATCTCACGCAAACAAAATATCTTTGGATAGAATCTTCTTGCGCAGACAAATATCATGGGGCACAATCTTGTATATCATAGAATATAATCATGCAATAAAATCTTGAGAGACAGAATCCCGTACAGTCATGGAGTTGAATTTCGTGTAGCTTAAGTTTTTTCGGAATAATTAGCGTAGTATTTCGTACATAAATTTTTTTGTCGAATAACCCAACCGGCGAGTAAATCACAAAACGGATAATCGATTTGCAGATAATCCTGCAGTAGAAATTTTATTCCGTAAATATTATGATCTTATTCTTCACACGATATGCTTCTTGTTAAATAATATACGATTAATAACATCATCACTAAGATTCGTATAGATTTAATTCCTCAAGCTCTGTGAAGCGTGTTGTATTTTTCTTGTTCAACTACAAATCAAACAATGATATTAACAACAAAACATTTGATTCAACAAAAAAAAATGAAGATTAAACCATCGTGCTTTAAAAGCTTCAATGAGTTTCTCACAATTATCAGACATATTTTCGAAATCCGTCTTTTTTTCTTTCTTTCTTAAACGCTCTTACAAATTTTGTATTTAAGATGATAATATTTTCTCAAGGAACAAAAAAACATTGGTTAGGTTTCTTCTCATCAATAGTTTATTAAAACATTTGATAAAGATTTAGAACCTGTTGTTAGAAAATCATCGAATCGTGCATGCAAATTAGCATTCTGAGACGTGTTTTTTTTCTTTTTTACCTTGGTGGAACTTTTTGAGATAATGTTTCAATCGGCTTATATAGTTATGCAAACGGACAGGATTTCCGAAATGTAGGAAAACCTTTTTGTTTAATTTCAAACGTCGGGTTTTTTCTTACTCAGGAATTATAATCAAAAGTATTAAAGCATTTTTCCCGCGAGCATTTTCTTATTTACTTAAAAAAGAATTTTTCCTGTAGGAATTTGATCACGTTTCAGTTTCACATCTTATACAAAGTTTCATTTTTCAGAAAAATCGAATGCATCAATAAATTAGAAATTCGTTTTTACCAGAAAATACTAATTTATTTAAATATAAGAACTAAGCCATTTTATATCAAATTGGCTTTTTAATAATGTATAATCACTGGTTATCATAAATTAAGAAAACATTTCTAAAATGGCAATAACTCTAGAAAAAAATAAGCCAATCCCAATTAAATTTGATTATGTTGTCAAATAAGAGTTGCTAAATAAAACTGTCATATGTGAATTAGTAGCACTGCAATGGAATGACGTCACCTGCAGTGAGCATAAAATTGCATGTTTGATTGCAAGCTGACGGATTTCGCAGTGTTTCTGAAATTAGAAATCTGAGATAGCCAATTAGTAACAATGACCTTACAAGCGTCGAATTACGATGAAGATCTATTGCAAGACTAAGTCAGACAGAATTGGCCGGATCAAGGAATATTCTTTGGCCAGATGGCTAAATGTGAGTCCTTCTATAATTCATAAATTTTGGCAACAATTTCCAATCTTTTAACATCGTGGATGATAATCTTCAGCAACAAAAAATTCACTGCATTGGCTGGCTAGCTCGATCACCGGACTTGAATCGCATCGAGAACGTTTGGGATGCTTAAGGAAGTCATGTAATTTGGGAGGCTTTAGGAAGACATGTTGTCTCAATTCTATTCTCCAAACGCTTGCAATTGCTTTTCAAAAACAATGGCTCGCACTTCCAACAGAACTGGTAGACCGCCTAACTGAAAGCATCATTCTTCGCTGTATCTGCTGTATTGCTGATAGAGGTGATCATACTCTATACTGAAGATACCTTTACGATTACAACTTCTAATACATCTCATTTAGTCATCTCATGGTCTTCTTTATTGGCACTACAGCCTAGGATGAGCATTAGCCTGTTGGTTGTCAGGTGATCTCTCAATGTGACCAAGCCATGAAAGTCTCTGTGCATTGCTGAATTTTACAATCTTTCTATGCTTGATAAAAGCTTCCAGTTTAACAATAGTTCTTATTCTCCAATAATTATTAATTATCTGTCTTGGGTGATGAATTTTTCTAAGTATTTTTCGTCATTTTTCGTTAATTTATGAAAACCAGTGTATACTTAAATATAATTTACTCTTAACTATTATTACAACAATTGTTAAAATTATTTCACTCTTTTAATTTAAAATTATCTTGCATAACAGGAACGGCAATTGAAAACGCGTAATTTTTCGATAAACCCCCTTTTTAAACATTTTTATGTGAAAATGAAATAATTTTATTTCCTTAAACGTATTATTATTTATTTTTGAATGTTTTTTTTTATTCTTTTGAATAGTAAGTTGAAATGTAAATATACTTGTAGGATTACATAAAAGCCCTATTGATTTTTTGAGTGTGAATAAAACATAATTTATCCTTAAAAGATATATGGATTCTTTTTGAAGAAAAGATTAAACAAACCATTACTTATATTGCAACAAGTAAACTAGATTGCTTTAAGTAAATATTCTCTTTTTATTTAATGTTACTCCAATCTTGTCAAATACGTGCTCCCCGCTGACTATTCCACTGTGCATGAGGACTCTGGTGAAAATGAAAATTTTTTTTTTTTGAAAAATATTACTAGACTTTATTTAGAATTTTCTTTTCTTTGTATTAATAAGAAATCATAAAATTAAACATGGACTGAATTTCGAAATATACATTTCAGATCTTGTCTCATTCTTACAACTCATTTTTAAAAAAATAATAAAAATGCATAGATTTGTTTTTAATTATTTTTTAATACGCATTTTACAAGATGGTAATATTTCTGTTGGAATGTAAATTAATGTTACAAGTGTATAGATACTTCATTTATCCTTTTTCTGTAATTTGTCTCTCCTAGAAACTGAATTTGACATTCTTATTTTAAGATATATGGGATTCCAATTGTATATTATTAAGTAGGGAATAAAATCGAATTTTTCAAATGAAAGAAAATTAAGCTCATTACAACTTCTTTAAAAAAGTTCTTTTTTTTTTAGCAGAAAGCTAGGATTTTATTCAAAATTATCGATAAAAATATAAAATTAGGATTTATTGCCTAAATAATGGAAATGCCTTTAAAATGTATATTGATTACTTAACTTACTCAGATTTGAAAACGTCGCAAATTTGAATTTGTAGTAGAAACAGTATGATATTTATAAAATATATGTAAACGTGAAATTCAGGACAGAAATTAAAATTAAAAATTAATTTTTTAGAGAAGCATTTAATCGATTCTTCTATTGAAGAAAAAAAGTTACTACCAAACTTAAAACAAAATTTTAAAATATAATTACACTTGAGAACAAATTTTTTGTTGCATTTATACAAACACTTGATCTTCCTGATTTGGGTGTGGGGAATTCAAATCTAAATTAAGTTTTGTTTCTAAAGCTACAGATTTTTTTTAAAAATAACTTTGTCGATTTTTGCCGAATTGTACAAGTTTAAAAACGTTATATGTGACAGATGGTCGCATAAATGTTGTAGTAACTGTATAGGAATCCATGCCCAAAAATATCATTATACGTGACTGGAGGGCTTTCCTATTTTGTCCTATTCAGAAACACATGAAGAAACAGTTCATAATAGAGAAACGCCCTTAGCAGCGTATGACGACACTTTCGAGCATAGGTTCCTATGCAATTTTAATCATGATAATGTGATCTCCCCCCTCCAGAAGTTTGTCTCAATATTTATGCGATCCGCTGTAATATATAAGGTTTCTAAGTTTATCTATTTCCATAAAAAATAGACTAAAAATGTCCTTTAAAAAAAACTGCAGCTTGAAGAGAGAAACCAATTGTAGATATGAAATCAGCAACGCAAGATCGGTTAAAAAATCTCATGCAACAGAAGAGAAAAATAAATTTGTTCCTCATTGTTATTTTTAGGCTTAAAAAAACATAAAAAATTGCAAATGAATATTTTTTTAAGAAAAATTAGTTTTAATGAGGAATATTATTATAACAATATTGATTTGCATAAAATTTTCTACAAATGCTAATAATAAGTCAATATACATTGATATACACAATTTAAACATTGCACTGTCCCTTATCTCAGAAAGGAGATATTTGAAAACAAATTACTCCAAAGAAAAACTTAATCAGACTAAAGAAAAAAACAAAACAAAACAACAATAGCGTAATAGGAAGAATTTTCCACAAAATTTTAATTACTAATTATTTTTAATCCTTAAAGAATGAAGAGCACAAATGATTATTTTTTCAATCCAATTTCGATTAGAAATATTATCATAAAAATATTAATTTGCATAAAAAAAATTATTCAAACAACAATCACAAGTCAAGCAATTGTATTGTTGAAGCAATTTAAAGATGGCACAATCCCTTATAATACTTTAACAATTTTCTCTCTGAATGAAGATGCAGATTTAGCTTTATTCTTAGTTGTAATAATACTTTTTTTTAGTATATATATATTACCGTTCGTAGTTCAAAAACGATCTTAGTCTACATCGAAGTCATTACGGATCTTCCGACCTTTCGTCGTGATGCTTATCTTGAATGAATAAACAAATAAAAGAAAGAAAATTAACTTTGAGACTTAAATGCGTGTCATGCGTAGTTTCACCTATGCTACGTGACCACACGGAACGCTTAGTGAACAAAGGCCTTCTCCACTTAGTATTTCCGGCAAAGGGTGGTCATTACATCAAACGACAAAAGACTGGGGTGCATTGTGAGTTTGCTCGGAGGACATTTCGAACGCTTTGTAAAATGTCCCTAAGCAATAAAAATGCGAATGAGAAAAAAATAGAACATTAAAAAATAACATTGTGTAGGGGTTACCATAATGACCGCCCTTAATATGTAACTTCAGAATCCATTTGGGAAATGTAATATAAAAACTCACATATATTGAGGGTTACAATTAAATGGTTAAGCAAAAATTCTTTTCGAATCTAATGGCTTACTACTGAGGACAGCGGGACTGAAAAAAGTTAAAGTATGTTTGATGGTCGAAAAAAAATTATTCGAAATTATTAGGGACATCTCCAAATTTCACCAGGAAAACAATCTAGTTTTGTTGTTTTATACTACACAGGTGATTCAGCAGATTCTGATAACGTTTTTGTTTCTTCCTTACTTTAATTGCGACCTTTAATGCTACTTATTTTAATTGCGACTCATTTATTATTTCATTTTTTTACAAGGATTTTAAAAATATTACGCTATTTTTACATTTTATTAAGTATACAAAAATGTTTAAAAATCTGCAAATAATATTACACATTTTAAAAAATTTCAAAAAATTCATTTTTTTTTCTTTTTTTTATGTATTTTAAAGTATTCTAAAATATTAACATCTTTTTATTTACTTTGGATAAATATGCCCAGATCTTGGTCTTTAGCATTATTGTTCACAGCAACGCTTCAAAAATTTTTTAAGTTAAAATTGTATGTTTTCGAGATATTTATTTTAGATTTAATGAAATTTTATTTTAAAATAGATTTCGAAATAATCCTTTTAAAATTGAGAAAAATAAATTATAGTGGAAACAAATGCTAAAATTTCGGTTTCATTCATTTGGTTTTAATGTTGACAATATGCCTTAGCTTGCTTTCTTTTAATATAATTATTAGTATTATCTTCAATTAAATAAAAATTGCAAAATTTCAAAGATTTTTGTATTTAAGTCTCTTCAAATATATAAAAATTAAAAAAATAAATAAATAAATAAAAAAAATTATGACCAATGTAAGTAATTTCTTGTGACAAAGTATTCAAATGACTGCTTTTCGTCGAAGATAAATTAACTTTTAATTTCTCGAACCTTTAAAGCCTTTTTTTTACATTACAGATTCACTAGCATTTCTATAAAATTTTGAAATAGTCAAATTATTTTCATGTAATGAACATTAAGAAAAATATTCTGTATTCATTTAAGATTTTTGAGCGGTCTGATTTCAAAAAAGATTTTAGTCTTTCACTATTTATTACACATAGTATTTTTTTTTTAGGTATGAAATTTGACCATTCTTAGTGAAAGGATGTTTTTTGAAGAAAATTAAATTATTTTTATTTTTCATTTAAAGTTTCTCGGTTTGTTTTATATCTTCTCAAATTATTTATAATAGGGATTACTACACAATCGGGAAACAAATCTTTCTTTGACTGCTGCAGTTTTCATTGATTTTAGAAAACTTAAAGCGACCTGTGGAAAAATCGTCTAGACAAAAATACTGGGTTCTTTTTTTATTAGCTTCTTTTACTTTATGAGGTCACGAAGATCGGATCAAAATTTATTTCCTAAGACTAGACAATATACTCTTGGTAAATAGTTCGTTTTCGCAATATATTAACTCACAGTTGAAGCATCAATATAATGTTATTACTTTCATAAATTTATTTTGTTGTTATTATTATTACTATTATAAAGTTTTAAAGTGCTAGTTCGATTTAGGCCAAAATGCTTCTATCTTGATAAATTCTATTGCTTTTTATTTATTATTAGATCCACACATGCATCTCTAAAATATGGGAATGAAAATCTATTAAAATTTTAGAATTTTCCAAAATTTCAAAAATATTTTCAGTATTAAAATTTGTTTCTTGTGTAACAAGATTTTAAAAAAATTGTTTAATTAAGTGTAATAAAGTAGTCTTTCTCTTTCATCCAAGTTTTTATTTTTTGAATAATTTTTTTTTTCTAAGTCCAAAGCTTAAAATCATTCTAGTTGGTTATAATCTTTAAGTCATTAAGTGTAAGTTGACAGTAAAGCATGTATAAGTTATTGAAAGCTAGGAAGTTAAGCTGAAACTTATTTTTAGTGTTCAAGCATTGCTCTGATTACAATAAATCTAAAAAAAAATTCATGATTGCTAAATTATCATATTTTGTCTCTTTGTTTTAATTTTTTTGAGATTTATAAATCCTATCAGAATTATGAACTACTTTAAAAATGAAAAAAGAGATGATTAGTTAAATAATTTATAAGTAGGTTTTGAAAACAAAGCTGTATTGCAATTAAAGAGTTTTTTCACTATTACATTATAACTTTTAGTATTTAAAAAAAATTAAAATTAGATTTTTTTTAAGAAGATAAGAAAGGTTAGTGATAAAGTTACTCATGCTTAGTTTCGACAATAATAAAGAGCCGAGTTAAAAATAACAGTTTTAGGTATAAATCCTGCTGTTTCGGCTTCCTCTGAGCTGTCAACAATCAACATCAATACACTTAAATTTTTCTCTCTATGTAATTCCTTTTTTTTAAATATTTGAATTAATAAAGCATATCAGAATTAAGAATTTTTTTAAGGAGGGAAGACAATGAAAATAACTAAAATCACGAAATTTGAAAGTAGATAGTTGATTGCATTTTTTTTTCTTTTTTAAAGAAAAAGAAAGAAAAGCCAGGGGTAAAAAAGAGCAGATCCCTTTTGTTTCCACGTTTTCGCGATTTTTCTTAAGTTTTACGCTTTTAGGGATAATTTCTTTTCTCGAGGACTCCCATTTATTTTTTTGGACTCGATCCAAGAGTCGTTATGCTGTTTGTTATGCCCAGACTAGAATTTCGAGAAAAAAAAGAGGAAGAAAAACTATTTGTACAAAGATAAGAAAAATTGGAACAAAAAGTATCTTTAGTAGTGCCTATTTGAATTATTTTTTCTTTCTTATAAGTTTTCAAGAATATAATTAATTAGATTTGAAATTTATATAAAATAGAGTTAGAAATAAATTTGTAATAGTAAAAACTACAAAAATAATACTATTTTAGTGTTTCTAGGCTATACCAATATATTGATATGGCATTGCTTTGCATTTCATTGTTTTGTACTGGACTCGTCAGTATAACCTTTTTTTTAATGATCCTCGAATAAAATGACTACTAAATAAAAGATGTAAAGGTTACCATTATGAAAAGTAGACAACTATGATAGGGTTTGAAGGCAAGTAGCGAAAGCTGTTTGTAATAAAAAAAAAGCGAAATCTAAATAAATTTTACTGATACAAAAGTTAACAGATGATGATATTCACACGCAATTGTATTTTCTTAAAATATTTGTAATAATGCGGCTTAGTGCAACAAAAGGGTACGGTAGATAATATTCAAGCGAAATTTTATTTGCTTAAGTTATTTATATTTAAATAATAATTAAATGCAACTTAAGTAATAGAAAAAGTAACAGAAGATGTTATTCATATAAAATTACATTTGCTTCATGTATTTATGATAAAATAGTACTTAAATAAGGCTAAGTGAAACAGAAGATTGTATTCATACCAAATTACGTTTCTTCAAGCTCTATATATGATAAAATAGTCCTTAAATACAGTTTAGTGAAACAAAATGTAACAGATGATGTTATTCATACGAAATTACATTTGCTTAAGCTATTTATGATTAAATAGCATTTAAATGCAGCCTAGTGGAAAGTATTCGAAGCTGTTACTATCATGAAAATTCATTTGCCTAATCTAACCATTCAGGGTCAGTCTGATTAAAACTGTCTATTTTTTTTTTGTTTACAATAATATAAACCATTAAAATTGAAATAGTTTTTTTCCTCTTTAACAATGCGGTTTTTAATTAACTACTTCATATTTCAAAAGTACAAAGATGAAGCAGATGAATTCATTTTGGCCGTACATTCGACGACCAAAGTTCTTAAAGCTCTTCTCAACTGAAATTTTGGTTCAAAATTTCCTGTCCCACTGAGTGTTAAGCAAATACTTTCACGTCACGTGAATAAGATCTTTTGTTACTTTTTGTTCCACTAAGCTTTGTTTAAAAATTATTTTATTATAAATAACTTAGCAAAAGTAATTTCATCTGAATAACATCTTCTGTTACTTTTTGTTCCATTAAGCTTGATTTAAATATCGTATAATTATAAATAGCGTAGGCAACTGTAATTTCATCAGAATAACAACATTTGTTACGTTTTGCTCCACCAAATTTTATTCAAATATTTTATTCTAAACATCTTAGGCAAAAATAAAATTAATCTGGTAACTTCTGTTACTTTTTGTTCCACCAAGTTTCATTTAAATATTATTTATTATAAATAGCTTAACAAAATGTAATTTTTGTGAATTACAACTTCTGTGTTTTTAGAAATCAATTAGTAAAGCATAAAGTTTCTTTATAAGCGATGAAGAAATATCTCTTCAAATCGAATCTTTCTTTTTTTTTTCCATTATGTTCCTGTCCTGTTGAGTCTAATGACTTCTGTTACCTTTTGTTCCACCCAGTTTTATTTAAATATTATTTATTATAAATAACTTAACAAAATATATTTTTCTGTGAATTACAGCTTCTGTATTTTTAGAAATCAAATAGTAATGCATAAAGTTTCTTTATAGGCGATGAAGAAATATCTCTTCAAATCAAATCTTTCTTTTTTTCCCTTTATGCTCCTGTTGAATCTAGTGACTGCTGTTACCTTTTGTTCCACCCAGTTTTATTTAAATGTTATTTATTATAAATAACTTAACCAAAAATATTTTTACGTGAATTGCAGCTTCTGTGTTTTTTTTGGAAATCAAATATTAAAGCATAAAGTTTCTTTATAAGCGCAGAAGAACTATCTCTTCAAATCGAATTTTTCTTTTTTTCCCTGTATGCTCCTGTCCTGTTGAATCTAGTGACTTCTGTTACTTTTTGTTCCACCAAATTTCATTTAAATATTATTTATTATAAATAACTTAACCAAATATATTTTCTGTGAATTACAGCTTCTGTTTTTTTTTAGAAATCAAATATTAAAGCATAAAGTTTTTTATAAGCGAAGAAGAAATATCTCTTCAAATCGAATCTTTCTTTTTCTCCCTGTATGCTCCTGTCCTGTTGAATCTTGTGACTTCTGTTACTTTTTGTTCCACCCAGTTTTATTTAAATATTATTTATTATAAGTAATTTAACATATTTTTCTGTGAATTAAATCTTCTGTTTTTTTAGAAATCAAATATTAAAGCATAAAGTTTCTTCATAAGCGAAGAAGAAATATCTCTTCAAATCGAATCTTTCTTTTTTCCCTCCTCCTTTATGCTCCTGTTGATTTAAAGCTCTCGATGAGATTGCTGGACTTGATAGGAGAGGGGGGGGGTGAAGGCTTTTTTAAAATAAAAACAAACTTTCCCGTCATATTCTTTCGTTTAAGTATAGGGTTGAAGAAAATGAACGGCTTCCATTAGTAAAATACTCACGAAACATTAAATCGGTAGCCAGTAATTTGTCGCGGAAAATTGCTGTCAGACATAACCTTCTACGGTATCCACTTCACTCAATTTCTTCCATCTTGACCTTTGAGAAGGCGACCTCTCCCTTCTTGATGCTCTTTTAGAGGTGGGTGAAAGACGTTTGATGCGCTCCAGACTTTTCCTCCAAGAGAAAGTGAAGTGAGAGGAAAAAAAGGCAAGCGACTTTCTTGGGCCGCTGAACCCGTTTTTATTATTTTTTTTTAAATAGAGATATGTCACTGGATGTTGGTTTCTCCGGTCAAGGGTTAGTTAACTATGGTTTTCTGCGGAATGTTATATATTTTTTTATTTTGTATGACAACACAACCAGTTCGAAAGAAGACTAGCTTCAATTAAAATTGTTTTCCATGATTGATTAACAGTAAATTTCACAATGAAATCTGACGTTAGTTCACTACGTACAGCAGCTAGTAAAAAAAAATTTTTTTTTCAAGCAGGGAACCCTAAACGAACTTCTTTGGTTAAACCCTGACTTTTAAAAAACCGTTCATTAGAAGGTGAAAATAGACAAACGAGAAAAAAAAATTTCTATTTAATTCTGCAACGTGAATTTTTTTCATTGTTTTATCGATAAGTCTTTAAAAGTTTTATGTTTAGTAGTTGAATTCGCAAGTCTGCCCAAGCTACATTTTTTGCTGAATAAGTTAAGTCTAGTAGTTTTTGCCGTTTTAGTTAAAACTGAATAAAATAATCCGAATTATAATTATTGAAATAGAGCTTTTATTAATCGTGAGAAAAATTATTAGGAGAAAAATGATTCTTTTTTCTTGAATTTGGTTATTCTATTTTGAATTTCCAAGCTCGATTCGAAATACTGATGCAATAATTTGCAAGTGCATATCATTTAGCAATTTTTTCAATGTATTGTTATTGTAAAAAATAAATATTTTTTAAAATTTCCGATTTCAATTTCATTGTAATTTTACATGAATAATTTCATAAGAATAACCTTAATACTAAATAAATAATGGATTTTTGGTTGGATACAACAAGTTTCAAAAAATCATTATTTTTTAAAAAAAAGTCTTAACTCACGGGACCCCTGTACGGAATCTTATATGATATTTTATGATATTTTTTTGATAGTATGTATGATATTTTTTTTCATATGTTCCAGTTGTTCTTTATGGATTTTTGAGTTACATGGATAGCAGTTCAAAAGTGATAACTTTTGTTAAGGGCAAAATATTGCAGCTATTGTTTCATTAAGTGTAAGGAAACACTGCTTCCGTATTTGTTTTTAAAACTATGATAAAAACAGCTTTCTTAACCTTTGTGAGCAATTAACACTTGTTTCCGTAAAATAAAATATAACCTAAACACTGTTTCCATATTCATTATTTTATTAAAGGATCTAACTTATAATACAAAATTAAAAAATAGTTCCAAGAATTTGATTTAATTTTAAAAATGTGTTAAGTTATTGTATAAAAACAAAGCATCAAAGTCAATTGTGTTTATTTTATGCACAATAAAGTAGAATGTATTTTGTATATTTATAGCATTATTATTACAAAAACTTGAGAATCCTGCCAAAAAAAATAGAGTTTAATTTGCAAATTTGAATCACAATTTTTTAAACACTTCATTTTTCTAAAACTAAAATATTTGAGATTATAAATTTACATATTTTAAATAGTTTCGAAGATGGAAGTATTATAAAAGTATTTAAATTTAAAAATTAAAGAAAATTTGCGTGGTAATATGATCTAAGAAGCCTCAACTTACTTAAAAGAATTATCTGGATTTTTAAAAAAATAGCTTAAACCCTTAAAAAATTATTTTACTTTCTTATAAATTCTGTATTTGGTAAAATTCTTCTACATAGGTAACAAATGAACTCACGGCAATTATAAAAATAATATGTTATTTTCGAATTAGTTTTGTGTTCAGTGCACTGTAAAAAATTGTGTACAGGAAACAGCAGTAATTAGCAAATAATATAAAGTACTGATCACTTTGGGCATATCATCCGTAAAATCCATTTAACCGTAAAATCCTTTTTTAAAATAAAATATTTACCCCTAATTTTCACAATAATATTTATTTAACTAAAAAGATTAAATTGTTACTGTAAAAATTATGGTATGTCAGATTTTTGCTCCGTAACACGTTCCGGTAAAAATAGTTTCTTCGGTAAAAAGTGCTGGTATTTTTACCGTATTTTGATCCGGAATTTTTAACAATGTTATTTAATAAAGCTTATTCGAATAAAGGCCTTAATAATAAAAGGTAAAATTCTTTTCTTTATTCTGTTTCTATTATTTGTGCAGGTGATTCTTGTTATTAAGTTGAATCAAAACATGCAACTTTGGAAATGTTAAGAATCTTTACTTTGAAATGACGCTAGTAAATAATTTAAATGAGATTAGCTTTGTTTGGATTGGATGGAAAGTTTTTGCCAACACAATTTGTAATGAAAAGAAAACATGTTGAAATTGCTTGTTATAATATTTTAGCTATTTGGTTCTTTAATAATACCTGGCATTTGAATTTTTTTGTGTAAGATACACAACTTAGTGGTATTGAACTTATAATGCCACCTCAAAAATATTAATTATTAACGTAATTGTAAGAATAATTTAATACCTCGGGAAAGCGGTTTTCCATTAACTTTTGTCTAATGGATAGACATTTAATGGATCGGTTGTCTAATCGTCCCCTAATCGTTCTAAAAGGGTTGCCTAAGTGTGGATTTTATCACCTATTTCCCTTTAATCCTTTAACCCTTTAATCCTTTATCGAGCTATGTATGAGCGACAACCAGTCAAGTTGTCTACTTCCTTACGAAAGGAAAATTATTCTGTTATTTTTAAAAATATTTACGAATAATTAAAAAAAAAAGAGTTTTTTGATGATTCCGTATCCATACCTTTTTTTTTAATGCTTATTAATAAAATCAATGTTCAGCGTTATCGGTCACATCCAAAACTATTGGTTTCATTTTTTTTGAATCTAACAAAAACTATCAGTGCAGTCCACAATCTGTAGGCAAAAGCAGTCCACTCTATGTATGTATTTAAAATAAAAATAGTTAATTAACATAAAAGGAAACGAAGTTGATGTGTCTATTTCAAATTTTTGTATTTTTTATTGCTGTTTTAGCATTAGCTATTTTAACTAGAGCTTAAAACACTTCATTGGCTTCAAAAATATGCAAATTGGTAATAACGACCGACAAGTTTCAAGTGCTCAAAAACAGGCGCCCATTTTCACGACTTGCCAGATGTGAATCAGAAGAAGCAAAAGTGATTTGAAATGTAAAGTGGAAACGAAAAAGGGTAGAATAAAGAGATAGGAAACAAAATTAAAGAAACCACAGTAGAGAGCCGAGTGAAAGAAAAAATGAAAAATTGAACGAGAAAAATCACAGTGACCGAAAAGTCACAAGAAAAATCACAGGTGATGAGGAACTAATGTCGTTTACCAAGGAATCAGCCAGCATTCATATTAATTGTACAAGATTCCAGGGTACCAAGATAAGCTGATGTGACTGGGTTGGAAATAATTATGACATTGTAGTAATTAAATTTATGCTCAAGATTCCAACAACGTAGCAGCAATTGATGATTTTTCGTATTCTGGATAACGGACATATCTATTGTGTTCCTTAAGTCTGAATTTTAAAGCGCGTCTAGTTAGTCTTAAGTATCATAAATCGCACTAATAAGGAATTTGGTAAATCAGTGACTATCAAAACTAATAGGATCTTTTTCAACGCGTGAAACATGTCGACATTTAGTTCCTATTTGCATATTTTAGAAGCGAATCAATTTTTTAAATCAAGTACTATGTTACTGCTTCATTTTCTAGGAATTATTTATTTAATTAACTATCAGTATTTAATTATGATGGCAATTCCGTCAGCTTTTGTGAATTGTGGTTAAAACAACCTTTCACTGTAGTTGTAATAATTTGACCACTACTGTAACTAACAAGTTTTATCGTTACCTGTCTTCTATCACAAGTCTACGCCTTCATCTCGTAAAATAAAAGGGTGATAAAGTTATCTCAAAAAGAAAAAAAAATGTCGGCCCTCAAGGCCCTTGGAGGTTCTTAGCTGCATCAATCACGTACAATTTTGCGATGTAGTGTGGAAAGAAAAAAGGAAACTCCAAATGTCGTTTTAGTTCCCACGGTTCAAGCTCCGTGTGGTGTGCAAGACAAATCTTAATTTTTAAGGGTTTGGTTTATCAGTCTGTGATGTGCATCCTAAAATCATCTGTTTAATCGATCTTATGCTTTTTTATACCACTTTTAATATCCCCGTGTGAATTAAGGGAAAGCACTGTCCGGGATGGTGCGACCTTGCTGTCATTAAGATATTCTGCCCTCGAGCTAATCATTCGAGCGCGAACGCAATTAGAGATTTCGAACACGTTTCATTAACATAGCGATTTCATTTAAGCCGTTTAGAGATAAAAATGTTATAAATTTATTTTACCGTTTAACTGAAACTTATGAATGAAAAGAATTTCTCGTTCAGATTAAGAGGGTCAGTATGAAATATCTAGATAAGGATAATTCTAGAAGCATAGAATCATATTCTGTTATCCTTCTATTTGGATGACGAGAGTGAACAAGGTTGATAAATCTAAACATATCAATGCAGACTAAAAATTCCGGTCCTTATATGTATGCAGACGGGGTTTGTCTATCTACATATGTTGAACCATTGATCATTTATATGTAGAGGACTATGCCCCCTGCTCGTTTTAACCACATTCACGAACGATTGCTTCACCAATTATTCATGTTTAATGTCGGTAAAGAAATTGTTACATCAAAATAACAAATTATTCAAGAAAAAGATAGACTGTATTAAAACAAATTTCGGGTTATAATTCCAATTATTTAGTGGTCCAATTATTGGTGGGAAAGGTTAGTTCCTAATATTACTTCACAGTTTTAAATTATTAGTTTGCTTTCATTATTAATTGCATATGCTGATTGAACCCAGCTTTACATAAAATTTATTAAAAGGAAAATACAACCTTTTTTTATCGTTTAATCATTTTAAAACAAGAACTAAACCTGTTAATTTCATTAGATATTTTTTAAAAATAATTACAATTTATAAATATTTTTTAAAAAAATATATAAAAGATGTTTTCCAAAATTTTTAAAGGAATTATTTTTCATTTTAAGGTAATTTTTGATGGAGTTCAGAAACTTTTTTTTTTGCATTTGAGGGCATTTTATAAGAATTTTTAGATCATCAACTTCTTAGCCCTGGTTATAACTTTTAATCGCACATAGAAAGAAAAAAAATTCTCGTAAAATTACCGTATTATATGGTAATGACATTTCTGGTAAAAAAAACAACATAGTTCTGTTTAATAAAACCAAAATATAAGGTATTTAAACCATTCATTTAGTAATTTTCCGTTCATATAGGAGCGAGTCACCGAAAATTCTGGTTATCAAAATTTTAGTTCTTATTTCCACGCATTTAGTAAAAGATTTAAGACTGAAAAATAAGTTAAACCACATAATAGTTTTTATGCTACTATCTAAGATATTTTGATAAAATTACCAAATTTTTTTCCAATTACCGAATTTTATCGCATATTATAAAACCATATTTTATTGTTAATTTTACCAAAATCTCTACCAAAAAGCTATTGCAAAAATCATCGAGTTTTTGTTTCTCTCACAGGAAAGAAACACGGTATATTTTACCATATTATGGTAGTTTTGACCATATTTTTCTCTCAGCCTACATAATTGAATATTTTTTTGCAAAAGAAAACAACTGTGAAATCATGGAGCTTTATACATTGCAGTTATGCAATTTTTTACAATTCTCATTTTAAATCTAACTGCTTTAAAGTTACAAATAACTAAGCCAATAATAATTTAAAACATTTACCTCCACTTTTTAACAATAAATACAATTTCACCATATTCTTGTAATTTTAACCATACGTTTTTTCTCAGTGCATAGCAATGGCTTACGAACAGATATAAAGTTTGCGAGATCATTTCGAGAAAGAAAAGTGAACAATCTGGTTATCAAACCAAGTACTTGAATTTACCATTACGAATAACACATTCAGTGTAAATGACACACATGCCACTGCTAACTTCGATTTATTTGGCTTTCCTTTTTATTCTCGATTACTATTGTGTTGACTAACTTAGAACCATCACGTACATTCCATCACGATGCAAACGATACAATTTTATCGTTTTTTTTCTCTTCAACTCCACCGTTTAGTTTTTTCATTGTTTGCAAATAATGGAAGTAGCTGGAGATAAAAAGCCTTTACAATGATCATGCCCGTGTTGTAACTCTCACGAAAACATTATAAGTTTATATTCTTTGCGTGCGTGAAAAAGTTATTCTTTCATCGTTAGCATTTACATTTGATAAATTCCAGAAATGATTTTATTCTGAACCTCAACTCGTCATTAGTTAGATAAAATGGTTTTAAAACAGGAGTGTCCGTTCTCTCTCTGTCTCTCAAGGGTTTTGAATCTCATTGATGGAAGAGAAATATGTTTCTCTTTGCTATATGTATCGTAAAATTATATTTTATGAAAGAATTTTTACAGAATTTGTACTAAATTAACGCATACCCATGTATTCCAACATTTGAGATTTGTTCGAAATATTATTCAAATGGAAGAGAACTAAAACAAGAGTTTTTAAACTAAATAGAATTCTTATCCATCTATACATAAAAATAAAATCTAATGATATTGTCACAGTTTTCCTACATTAATACATATATATATATATATATATATATATATATATA
>NC_092206.1:43807418-43838272 GCF_043381705.1 Parasteatoda tepidariorum
ATGCGCATTAGAAATAAATACATATATATATTATAATTATATATAAGCTTTTCATAAATATATAAACTAATGAAATGTTTAAATTTCAAATTATTTTTTCGATCGCCGACACCGTAAAGACCTCTATTATATTATAATTAACATAATAATGATTTTACCTTTTTTTTTAAAAAGTAAAGCAACGTAATTATTTGCGCCAAAAAAGTTAGGCACTATTTTATAATCCATTCTTCATTTGCTAGCTGGCCTGCTAATTTACAATTCAGCGACCTTAAATGAATCGCTCTTTTTTTTTTTTTTGGGGGGGNTTTTTTTTTTTTTTGGGGGGGGGAGATTTTCTTCTTGGCTGTAGGGCTAAATGCTATAATAATGGTTTGACTTTCACTGTATCATTATTTTGTTTAATAATTAATAATTTTATCCTCTTTTTTTATTTCAGGAATCATCTAGAGGTCAACAGTTATTAGATGTTGTCTTCAAGCATTTAAATTTGATGGAAACTGCATATTTTGGGCTCCGTTTTATTGACGCTACTGGTCAAAGAGTAAGAAATAAACTTACCATTGTTTAAATCTTAAAATATTTATGTTTTGAATAAAATATTTTGAATTTATTTTAGAAAAGAAGAAATAGAAATTTAACAATAACACTATAGGAAATAAAAAATTTTTTTACTAATGTATTATATGATTAAATAGGGGTTTTGTTTTATAGATACAACGTATCAACATTGTTTGAGTTTTAAAATATTTATGTTACGATAGAATGTTTCGAAATAAATGAGAGAGAAAATAATCAGTTATTCGGAAATGAGAAATTATTTTTTACGCTTAACATTTTCTAGAATGCGCATTAGAAATAAATACTTCTATTATAAAAGCGGAAGAAAATCTATGTAATCTAGTTAAATCTTTAAATAAAATACACATGTCTTAAAATATATTCCATATGAATAAGAATTTCAATAATAGCTTAGTAGAATGCTTAAAACCGATTATCTATATTTTATAACTTACAAACATAAAAATAATTTTAAAAAAAATTATTTAACATTTGATATTGTCAACAGGTTTAATAGATGTTTTAATGTTAAAAACCAGAATAATTATTTTAACAAAAAACATGGGAATTTGATTTGTAAATATAATTTCTTGAATTTTAGTATGCTGTATAATGACTTTTCATCCCATAATTAATTACTTAGCAATAAACGTAATGATTTATATTACTACAACTGGTTAAAAGTTAGAAATTAAAAACAGAATTTTCTTTCTTGGTGAAATTGCAGTTGCAACCAATTCGACTTCTGTTCTAGTGTCAAATAAAAATTAATTTTCCATGTAACTTTCACGTTAAAAATAAGAGACCCCTTCAAAAAATATTAGAATTCATAACGATTTTAATATCCATTTTTTTAAAACTATATTTTGAAATATATTAAAAAATCGTTGTTACATTCAAAATTAAGAAAGACAAAAAATTTTTGCAACTCAGTGTATATGCTAGGGCGCGTGATGAAATAGATATATAAATTATAAAATCGGAAGAAAAATTATCAAATTTAGTTTAATCTTTGAATAAAAATAAGTATTTAAATTAACAAATACATTTTGTAAATGCATATATTCATTTTTTTCCCACCTAAGAAAGTTGCAACAATGGATGTAAAATAATTTTGAATAGTAATTTAATTGACGATGCTTACGAATATTAAAAACTGAAAAATTTCTGTACAGATCTATTTATTTCATCTATAAACATTCTCTTAAAATCAAAAGAAAATCAATTGGGAACTAGTGTAATATAATTTTTTGTTTTTAGTTAAGTATAACTTTTTTATTAATTGTCAAAAACTGTTCATTGTTTAACATGTTGTGTATATAATACACGTGACATAAAGGTGACAAATAAAATTACTTCGATCATTTCAAATAAAAGTCATTTATGGTACTTTTAATAACAGCATAGCACTCAAAAATTTAATCAAGTTTTGAAGTTTGACGAAACAGTTATCCTCTTTTTTAACATAATTTAAGAAAAGGATAGGGTACTTAAAAAACCAGCGAAGTGAAACCTTATTCAATTAATAAAAAAATTTCTGCATTGCTAGATTTTTTTCTTTACTTTATCTTTTCTAAGAGAAGAAAAAATCTGAGGAGACAATGATTGCACTCTTTGTCCTCTTCTTCTTTGTCTTTTTTTTTGTTTTCGTACTCACTAAATTTCATAATTAAAAAAATTATTATGTAATGAGATTTATAAGACATTGATTGGCTGTTATGTCAAAATTCTATATAATTAATAGTTTTTTTCCCTTTAATGTAGAATAAAATAATGACAAAATTAAGCATCTTCATGCAGAAATTACAGGGGAAAAAAATTATGAACACAATGTCAAGAGTTTTTTTATTTAGAAATTATGGAGAGACTATATGATCTCCAAGAAGTGATTCATAACAATCGATCGTCTGAATAAAAAAGTTTTTTTTAAACAAGAAAAAAAATTCCGGTAAAATTACCTTATTGTAATGGAATTTCTGGTAAGAAAAATTCATAATTTTGGTTAATAAATCAAAATATACAATACTTAAACAATAATTTTGTCATTTTTCCGTTTATATGCTAACGGTTTACCAAAAATTTTGGTTTTCAAAATTATAGTTCATAGTTTGAAAAAACAAGCATACATTTTGTTAAAAATACAAAACTGAAAAATAAATTTATCCGAATAACTTGTTTTCATACCACGCTCTAGGGTATTATGATAAAATTTCCAAATTTTTGCCATATTTATAAAATTTTATCACATATTGTAGAACCATATTTTACTGTTAATTTTACTAAAATTATTACTAAAGCGCTTCGTTAAAAAGTACCGTGATTTTTGGTGTTCCCATAGAGCCAGAAACAAGGTAAATCTAACCATATTCTGGTAGTTTTAACTATATTTTTTTCTCAGCGTAGATAATTAAATATTTTTGAAAAAGACAATTGTGAAATCAAGTTGCTTTATACATTGCAGTTATGCAATTTTGCACAATTTACATTTTAAATCAATTTGCTTTAAAAGTTACAAATTCAAATTACTAAGCCAATATTAATTTAAAGCATCACGCTTATCTGAACTCCACTTTCCAACAACAATTTTCTTCCATATTTTAATTCATTTAAGTTTATTAAAAAATTATTATAACTACATTGGGAACAAATTTTTTTTGTATTTATACTAATACCTTGATCTTGTCGAAATCGAGTGTGAGGATTTCGAATCAGAAAATAGTTTTGCTTCTAAAGCTAAATTTTTTTTATAAATGACACATTTGTAAATTTTTTGTCGAAATGTAAAAGTTTAAAAACTTGATATATAACATGGAGTCGCATAAATTTTACGTCGAATTATTAGGGGTGTTACGACACATCAGAAGGATTAAAATTGCCCCGTAAGCCGTACCTGAAAACGTCATCGTACGCATCAAGAGGTGCTTCCCCTATTATAACCTATTCAGAAGCATGTGGAAGAAAAATTCATAAAAGGAAAGCGCCCCTAGCTGCGTACAATGTCACTTCTGGGTATGGCTTCCTATGCAATTTTGCTGTTGTAACTCATTTACGTCGTACTGGAGCTGCACAATGAGCTGTTGGCGAGAATGTAATTTTAATCCTGATTATAACTTCCCTAGAAATTGAACCAACCTTTACGCGACTCCCTTTTACGTATAACGTTTTCAAACTTGTACATTTCGACAAAAAAAAAAAACTATAAATGTCGTTTAAAAAAATGTTGGAGAGAGAAATAGAGTGCAGATTTGAAATCAACGACTTGAAAACACCCAAGATCCGTTTAAAAAAAAAAAAATTGTTTCCCACTGTAATTTAATAATAAAATATAGACTTAATAATTTGTATTTCTACATTATTTGCCGAGATTATTTGCAATTTTTCCAAATAATCCAGAGTTGGAGTAGAGAAATTTTTAAAAAAAAATTGTTTCCCACTGTAATTTAATAATAAAACATATTCTTAATAATTTGTATTTCTATATTATTTTCCCAGATTATTTGCAATTTTTCCAAATAATCCAGAGTTGGAGTAGAGAAAATTTTTTTTTACTCCGATTCTTTTAAAATTGTCATCAACTCCGATTTCTCGAATCTGCTATGCAATGAAAGCAATCTCTCAATCAATTAATTTCATAAATCGATTAATTTCTCAATCAATTAATTTCTTCTTTTATGAATTATTAGGAAAAATATCCCATTTTTCACTTCTTAGGAAAAAAAGAAGTGAACGTGTAATATGAAGTAAAAAAAGAAAATTTTTTTAAAAAAATAATAAACATATTTTCCTACGATTACTTGAAAGAAAACCCGACCCACTTAGCCCTGTCACTCAGTAAAAATTTATTACATTTAGTCCAGTGGTTTAATGGTTCCAGCTAAAGAAGTTGCTCAATTTCGTGAGTTTTTATTTATTTAGACACAGCGTCAAGCTGTGATATGAAAATTTGGAAGTAAAAAAGGGAGGAGTAAATCTTAAAAGATAACGTAAATATTAATTCTAATTAAATTGTAGTTTTTGATTTTGACCTACTTAGAATGATCATTCGTTTCGAATAAAATTAAAGAAACAGATCAAAAGTGGGCGTGTTAGAATGACAAAAAAAGTGAGGGGAAATCGTGGAGATGTGATGAATGAAATGGTAAAAAACTATTATATTTTTCGCCCATCTTGTCACTCATCCAAAAGTGGGTGTCTTAAAGACGACAGGTAATGATATCTGAGTCACTATAAGTTTTAAAATATGATTGCCTAGCTTCCATTATGAGCGAAGGAAAAAAAATGGCTACTTTTTATATTTTACAGCAGTGCTTTTGGATCTTGAAAAGGGCCATAATTTTTTCGAAGCGTAGGAGAAAAATAAGATAGCGAAGGACGCAAATTCAATATCAAGACTAATTTGAAACAGATATAAAATTATTCTTTATACGCTGATTTCATATTTTGATAGAATGTATCCTAGAAAAATAGCTTTGTTTCTCAACGAAATGGAATTATTGTAACTTTAAACACGACGTGTCTTTGCTGTATCAGAGTAAGTTTAAAATGATTGGATAGATGTACTTTGTGATTGGTAAAGAAATTGAAATTGATTTTATCAAAGTAAGAGCAGAATTAAATCGAATTATTTATATTTAATGGAGTCACGATGGCTCGGTGGATAAGGCACTTAACAGTCATTCTGAGAAACTAGGGTTCGATACTCAATTGCGGCTTGAAGCCCACCCAGGTTTACATCGATGACTACCAGTTTGTCTGGGAAGTAAAGTTACCTGCTTGCAATGCTGACCACATTGACGCAATCATGTTGTTGGTCACGTTATGGAACTTTAAACTCTATGACCCCAGGTCCACAGTAGGCGATTGCGGGAATATTTTACTTTTTTACATATACTGAATGTATGTCAATTGATTAAAAAAAAAGCAATAACGAATTATATTTCAATTTTATCTCTAATTTTTGGAATTGTATTACTATGTCAATCATAATGTGGAATGAAACTTAAAGAATTACTGTTAGGCCTAGAATTAATACATTATACAAGAGCATGATTTCCTTCGTAAAGCACAGAAATGCCTATTGCTTTTTCATGCTTATTGGTAACGAAGCATTTTTTTTTCTCAAATAATAATCATAAACTTATCAAAGAGATGAGTTAAAAGATATTTATTAAAATGGATTTTATGAAAAGATATTTTAAAGGAGCAAAAGATTTCCAGTTGTAATCGATAGAAAAGTGGGTGTCTCAAAGACAACAGGTAACGATGTCTGAGTTACTGTTCATTTTAAAATATGGTTGCCCAACTGCCATTACGAGTGAACAAGCGCAAAAAAATTGCCACTTTTATGTTTCGCAACTGGCTTTTTGGATCATGAAGAGATCCATAATTTCTTTTAAGCGTAGGAGAGAAAACGAAGGACGCAAGTTCACTATCAAGTGAAATGGACTCGACATTTGGAAATAGAGATAAGATATTTTTTTCTACACCGATTTCATATTTTGTTAGGATGTGTCTTAGAAAAAGAACTTAGTTTCGCAATGAAATAAAATTGTTGTCAACTCACGTAACTCTACGACCAGAATTGGATAAGAAAGTCTGAAGGAATGGAAAAGATATACCTCATGATAGATAAAGAAATTTAAATTGGTCTTCAGACTATATCATATATTTGATGAATGCAAGCCAATTTGTAATAAATAAATAAAAAATACTAATAAAATTTAAGCAACACATATTGGATTTGAGTTATTAAATCAACGAAAGCGTAGAATAAAGCAGAAAGGAAGAAAAAAAAGTTAGGTTTAAAATAGTATTAGGGGAACCAGAAAGTAATGTCCTTTCGGTGCATTTGATATTTATTATCAAGATTTTATTTTTAATCAATAATGTATTCACCCTCGTTAGCAACAACCTTTCAATGCCGGATCGAAAAAATTGAATTGGTTTCTAAGACTAACGAATGCTTAATGCGCCGAAACGACCTTACTTTCCGGTCCCCCTTACACATATATCGCTTAGATGTGTTGCTGTGAAAGATCAAAATTATTATGTAGCGATAATTTCATATTTTGGTGAAAGTCAGTATTTGTGAAATACCATTATTTAGTCTAAACCGAGCAATCGCCCTCAATATTATAAAAAGAAAAAATAAGAGTGTAGAAATACTGGACAAATATATACTGTTTTATAAAAGGCAATGACCATTAGCCGTAAAAAGTCAATTTCGGGAATACTCACTCCATGATAATGAATACTAATATTTATTTTTACCACATTTACCATTAGATGTCGTTGCTATTAATAATTGCCTTTTATTATTGACAATAGACGGAATAGTGCGTGATGCCCATTGCCCAGTATTTCCTTTTTTTTAAAAAGGTTAATGCCTAATATACACGTACATTGCATGCATTGATGTTTTTTCCATTCCAACTCTTTCGAATTTTACAAACATCAAATAAATATTAATTTATCAACTTAATATTTATGTAGTAAATAAACATGGAATCGAATATAACAAATATTTTGGATACTTACCTAGCGAATATGTGATTCGCCTCATTTTAAGCAGTCTGAATCATTAAATGTCTTCTTAGTTAAGAGTTATATTTCAAAAATCAACACACCAATGTTTCTTTTCTAGTGTAAGGAGTATCCAAGAATTATTATCAATAGGTTTAATGAGAAATTTTTTTAATTTTATGGTCAAAACTATCCTTGTACGCAGAGAATATTAAAATAAGTTTAGCTATCCATTTTCAAATCATTATTAATTTACAATATTTCTTGTTGCAAATTCAATTTTATTGAATGTATGATAACTGTAATGTATTATGTAAGAATTGAATTTATAGTTAAACATTGAACAATATTTTTTTTATCTAATTGTATTACACTGTAGTATATTTTTTGAATATTAAATTGAATGAATTAAATTAACCGTAAACTGTATTAACATAAATTTCGTAGATAGTTTCGTATATAATGCTCAGCTAATGTGTTTTAACATTTGAAAATATTTACTTACAGTTTGATATGAATTCCTTTCACTATTAAACTGTGTAATAAAAAGGGAAAAACATATTAATCTTAGTAGACAATTATTATTGACGCCAGATGGCTGAGCAGTAGTGTTCTCGTGAAACAGGTCTTGGGTTTGATCCCTTCAGTGGGTCGATAAAATGAGTACCAAACATTGGGACTAAAAACTGGGGGTTCCGCGTTCGGCTGACCACTTAACCGGAACATCTACCCAAGGTCAAAAAAACTGAGGTGGGAGCAGTAGGCCTTGGCCCTCTATGGGATGTCGCGCCATTGAGTTTATTTTAGTAGACAATCATTATAACTTGTAAGACATAAATAGGTACACAAGTTTTAATGAATTTCATCGTAATTCATACGAAGCAAAAATGTGTAATAAATGGCGTTTTAAATTGTCTTTTTTTATGAATAATTTATGTAATTAATAATGTATACATTGTTTATGTTTTTTTCTTCTTCTCTTTGTAGCAATGGTTGGATCCAAACAAATTTATAGTGAAGCAGATGAAAGGTACGGAATTTTTGTTTAATTTACAACAATTTTGAGTTTAATGTGTTGTATATGAAACAGCAATTTTCAACAGTAGAAATTTTCGATTTTATTTTTGTATGCAGGGATTTTCTCCTGAAAAAAAACGCCAAATGAAAGTTCAATATAAATGTTCAAATTTATGTAGATCATTTTCCTAAAAAAAAGAAGAAGAAAAAAAAAAGAATTTTCAGCGATGTTTTTTTTTCTTCAAATTCTTGAATAAAGTTAATTTTTTAGAGATATCAAAGCTTAGGTAATTGCTCTGTTGCAGTAATTCAGATCGTACACTGTAAAAAAATCCGAATCGAATTATGGTATAAAGTACCGGCACTTTTTGTGCATCATCTGTAAAATCCATTTATTTTACCATAAAAAATTTACGGAATTTACTTTAAAAATTACGATATATCAGATTTTTTGTTTCTTAACATGTTCCGGTAGAAGTGGATTTTCACCCTGAGTGCTGGTACCTTTCACGGTAATTTAATCCGGAGTTTTCACTGTGTATACACAAATTAATAAAGTTAAAGACATGAGATGAATATGTCCACAGACGTAACCATCATTTCCACGGACATGACGTTTCATGTCCATGGAATCTGCAGATGTGTGCGCGAGATAAAAATTTCAACATATTGTCAAACAATCATTTATTGATTTAGAAAACATAAATATTAAAAAAAAAAAAAAAAAAAAAAAAAAAATTATAATTAGACATTGATTTTAGATGAAGCACAATTATTATTAAAATAGTTTTAAAATGTTCAAAAAAGTTTACTTTTCTTCATTTATTCATTTCCGAAATCAATAATTATTTTAGCAACGGATGCTACTGCTATACGAAGCTATAATAATATGCTTTTCAAATTCTAACTGAACATTTCCCAAAATAACTCAGCATAAAATAAGAGAGAATATAAAAAATCTAGAAACTGACATTGTATTAAATAAATTTATAAAGTAACAAACAAATTATGGTCAGCACAGCAAAGAAAAATATTAAATTACTCATTCTGATCAATGACATCAACTAAAGTCAAGATTCTCCTTTTCCAGACATACGTAGGTTTACATAACTAAAAAAACTTCCTTCCAACCAGCTTTTTTTTTCCTCGATTCCAAACAAGAATGTTAAACGTTTCTCAGAAATAGATTAAATCAATAATTGGGATGTATATTTTTTATTTGTAATAAAAAAAAATCTATGTAATCCTATTTAAAGTAAGCAAGTTTATATTATTTCATCAATAGTATTATAAATAACATTTAATTATGTTATCAAAAGAATGCGATTTGCTAAAAGGATGGATTGTGATATTAAGTAAATAAGGAAATGTTCTCTCAAATAATTCAGAAAGAACTGTTTTTATTATTATTTTTTTCTAAACCACCTTTGCACTTGTTCTGTCTACCATCAATCTCTTCCTTACACGCTGGACTCTTCAAGTAATGGATGTACTTTTATTTTTACTGACCAAGGTTAACGATTTTTTCTTTCTTCAGGTGAATTTCAGATTTATCTTCCAATCTATGATGTACACCAAAAATTCAGAAACTTTTTGTAATAAACGAATACACCCAAGTAATAAAAAATAAAAACTTGTTGTTTTAGAAAAAAAAAATTATTTAACTACATCCCTGATTTATTTTTACAAATAAGGATCGCAGAAATAAAAAAGAATATGTGTGTAATTCAAAATGAATAGAAATGAATTCGACAAGCTAAATTCGAAGATCAAACAAGTTATAACGAACCTAGAAATACAAATAAATAAATAAAATAACATTTACCTTTTGCATCGTTCGCAACAGGGGTCAGCTACCTTCCCATACACATATAAGTAAACAGCATTGTTAGAAAAGATTGTCATAGTTATTATCCTGTCCAATTTATTTTAACCAAACAAGGTCCCCCTCGATTTGATATATGTTTCAGCGTTTTTCAAAATACAAATAGAAGGGAAACATACTTTCATCAGACTCTGATTATTAACTGTGTTGAAAGAATTTAAAAATAATAAATTCAGAAGGAATAAGAAACTAAGTATTTTCATGAAACTGTGTCTTCATAGGCGAAGAAAAAGAAAGAAGGAAAAAGTAAAGACAATTGCCTTGGCGGCGCAAAGTCTTTAAAAACCCTCCTATTAAATATATATTTGATTTTTCTTCACACACTTTTTACTTTTTTAAATTAAAGAATCCTCCGAAGACTGTAGAACCACACTTGTAAAATGTTGGATTTTATAGTGGTAAATTCTTCTTCTGGTTTGGAGTCCATTCCAGCAAATTATTCTTCTGGTTTGAGTTTATTTTAGTCAATTCTTCTTCTGATTTGGAGACAATTCTGGTTAATTCTTCTTGTATATTCTATTCAGCGAGAACTAATAGCAAATGTAAGCAATTGGCATTACCTTTGGCTAATTGATGCCAAAATTTTGGCAACTAGCACTAAGCTGTCTAATAGTAAGAAAGAAAAGAACTGACGACTCAGTAAGGAACTAACAGATGAGGTAAAGTTGGTGATAAACAGCAAACCTTAATTAAATTCACTCTCAGTTCTCGCTGAACAGAATAATGCGAAATAATGCGAAGTCTGTTATGGTAAAAGCCACGAAGCCATTATTTACAAGACCTGAATAATATTAAAATATTTCCATTATTAATAATAATTAACAATATCCTATTTTTAAGTAGGAAAACATAGTTTCCGAGAAACTACATAGAAAGTTTTTATTTTCCATAACAATAATCACTTCAAATTTTGTTGTTATCGTTAAAACTAGGCTTCTCAAGACTCTAAACAGAAATGAAATGAAATTGTCATCACTTCTATCCAATTAATTCCTTTGATGCTTAAGTGCATTCGAATTTATTCCATCACGGAATTCGATTGAAAACTATATCGATTAAAAACTTAGCAAACGATATAAATTTCAAAAACTAAGAAGGAACTCCCTGTGCGAAATGATCTGCAGCTTAGTATGTGAGATTTATGATTTTACTTCCGAGTTAATTTTTTCCATGTTTCTCGAAATTAGTCATAGGGGACTGGACGCTTCATTTTCTTATGTATCTGGGGATTTTATTCTCTATTCCTGTTTGAATGAGTTTATAAATCAGTATCAGGGGCAAACGAGGCCTCCGGGAAACGGGAAGTTATTTTTGTGTAGCAAAAATACTCTTTATAGATTTATCTTTATTTTTCTGTATCGTTGTCTTGCTTTTGTTTTGATAGCAGTTTTTTGATTGTTCTATTTTTCACTGATGTTACTTTTTTATATTTTTTTATAGGAATGGAAACTTTTACTCTTTATTTTGGCGTCAAGTTCTATGCTTCTGACCCTTGCAAACTTTTAGAAGAAATAACTAGGTAAAATGTTTATTTTTGTTTAGAGTAATATTTCGTTTTTTGCTATAAAACTGTATAAAACTAAATGCTTCACAGAGATATTTATTTTGAATAAATAATCATAAATAGTAACAATTTCGTAAATAATGGTAACCAAATTACTCCTAAGAAGTTATTTAGCATGCCTTATTTTATATTAGATTTCAATTTCAAAAAAATAAATCCTATGGACTTATTTACATGCGTAAAAGTAATTATAATTACATTTTTTAATACTTAGTTCAGGTTTGACATTAAGCATGTTTTTGGTAATTTCGGACCTTCTCCATTCATTTCAGCAAAAAATAAGTAAATCGAAGCTTCTTTTTGCTTACCTAAATCTGTTTTTTTAAAAGTTTAACTTTTCAACCAAATTTTTTTTGTTTATTGAAATTTGCAAGAGATTCTTGACGATAAAACGAATTCAATTTTTAACGTAAGTATTGCGTATTGCTTGTCTGCAACAAATAAGAAAATCACAAATTTTTAATCTTAAGTGCTTACTTATTATGTAACCGGCTCCATGTATAAAAAATACAAACAGTGCTTTATATGTCTTTTCTTAGTTCCTTTTTACTTCGTTTCATTATCGTTAATGTATAGTTGATCTGAATGGTGAAATATGGCATTTCATTAGCTTTATTGATAAATTTGAGCCCATCTCAGAAGACAATAACAAAACCTTGGTGGCGAGTATTTTGAATAAAACTAATTACGTTTTCATTATACAAGTGAATTGCAATTAACCTATTACAATTCGTAAAATGGAATTATTTACAGTAATCAATTTCTCTCTAATTAAGATAATACGATTACTTGTAATCAAAATTATAATGTGATCAAGATTATATTTAATTATCATCATTTGTAATAGTAGTTAAAATAATTGTTATAATGATTACAATTGTAATTGCTTATAATCACGATTAAAATAGCAATCGGTAATTGCAAATGCGTATCACAATGAAGAGGAACTAATTACTTACAATCAAGTATGTTTTATTTAACTCTGCTATTGGACATAAGGTATGTAAACTCAAAGTAAGTTGGCGTACTGTACATTTACAATATTTATAAATCTTAGTAGATGAGTATTAAGGACAAAAATCGTATGAACGAAATTTTATGAGGACAAACTAGTGGGTCGATAGAATTTATCGTAACCATATTGAATGTATATGCAACACTACGAATAATAACTTGGATACATCTAAAATTTTTCAAATTAATTAAGTGAAATCTTAAAATCGTATGTATAAGCATGATCTAGCTTGACCGTTTTTTTTTCTTCAAGATTTTCAAAAGATTCGAAATTTTCTTTTCGAACCAAAGCTGATGTATAAACAAAAGGAACATTTTATATGCTTTTACTTGAGCTTTTTTAATACAGTATACACTATAATTTACAGTCAAAAATGATGATTTGCATCACAATAAAATTTGCGTGTATCTTTTTTTCATTTTTTTCTATCAAACTCTATGAGTCATTAAATAAGACGTAATTGTTTTTTTTAAAGCCATGTAAAACTTTTCATAATCAGTTAAGCAATTGTCAAAACTGACACGTCCTGATTGGAAAGTCACGTTCTATTATTTTGTAAGCACATTTAAAAAATTATTAATTATCACCTAACAAACGATGGTTTAACCTCTTCTCTATATTGACCTACATTTTTATTGCAATTTAATTCTTTGCTTCAATCACAGCAGAATGACTTTCCCTACCTTTCCAGAGACTAAAAGGACAGAGGGGTTAAGACATTCAGTAGCTTTTTCAGAAATTTCAGTCAAATGCACGGTTTCCGTGTTGCACTTGCGCTGCTGGCGAAATCGTGATAGCAGACGCCTCCTCTTCCATAATTCTTCCAGAATACTCAGACAAATTAATTTCAAATCTTTCTCTTTGAATGTTCATACACCCTCAGTGTGTATCGGACATTGGCAGAAGTAACACCAAATAAAGCCAACTCGATGAAATTATAACTTAGCTCAGAATTAATTTACATGACTAAGTATATGAGTCGTGATGTCTAGGGGGGGGGGTACCTTTAACTTTGTTTACGTATTTGGGCATGAAGTAATCCTTTTGTTTTAAACTTCTGTTTTGTAATGCTTATTTTTCCACATTGATCAAAAAAGGTAAATACATCGACTAGGCAATTTTCTGCGCATTATCATTATCCAAATACATAACCTCCAGAGAATTTCGCGTTGAACAAAAGATATTTATTATTCGCATCCAGGTGGATAAATAATAGATTGTTTATTTTAAAAATCACCGAGAATTTTGTTTGAAGATTAAATCAGTTAATATAGTTTAAGTAGGAACACTTTATTGCAAAGCTTTTATTAACTATCATAATTAAATATTATAATTTAACATTTTCATTATTATTGACAAAAGTTTCGAAATTTAGATTCATGAAAGTGGCGATAGCATTATAAAATTGATATCAAACATAACTATGTGTAGAACTGTAAGTATTATTGTTACGAATTACGATACGTAAAAAAACGTAATGTTAGAGACGCTTTTTTTAAAAAAAAATTTTTTACGAAAATGGATTGTAAATATCGTGAATCGATATATCGGGGTTAATATATTGAATTGTGACCATTGCAATATAAACATAATTGTAAATATAAACATAGTTGTAAGTATAAACATAACATAACAATATAAATATAACTTTTCGCAATTTTTTATAAATTCAAATATGTAGAAAACTTACAAAATGGCATCTTCTTTTATTTCTAATATTTTACATTTATCATTGTGTTCATTGAAATTACAAAGTAACTGTAAATCTTATTGTTACGAATTACGGCACATAATTAAAGGTTATACTCGAGACGCGTTTTTTAAATAAACAATTGGATTGTAAATAACGGCGCGTGGTAATTATATTGGATCGTGGCGATTGCAATATAAACATAAATGTAAGTGTCAACAGAACATAGCAATATAATTTTTTTTTTTAATATTTACTAAGTTCAAATATTATATACTTAAGAAGTTAGAGAACTTGAAAAATCATATCATTTTTTATTATTCTTAATATTTTATATTTATCATTACGTTTAAATTTTGTAATTATTAAAATTGAAATTAGAAAGTATCAATGGATATCATTGTTAAAAATTACTTTTATGAAAAATTTCATTTAAAATTTCATTAACAATTGATTTTAAAACTGTTTTAAATTTGAGTACAATAAAAATTTGTAAAATACCTGCAAGACAAACTAATACTCTAAAAATTTTATCGTATAGCCGCGTTCTTTCTTCCGAAGTACATTTGGCAGGAAAAAATTTGATTATACTAAGAAAATTTTTAAAATTCCGTAAACATTAACTGTATCCCGTTAAAAGTGTGTCAGACTAACATTGTTATGAATTATAATTAATTTCCGTTGCAATATTAAAATGCCTCTAAAACTTTTATGTTTTAAGCTTTTAGTCTTTACAAATATTTGTCGGGTCGGTTAACGAACGGTAATGGGCATATTGGATTTAATAGATTTCTCTTAATGATCGCCCTTAATACAGATTTTTAGAATTCCTGTCAAAAGATATTCACATTAGGAGTCGCAAATCAATATTCAGGGGTGGAACAAAAACGTCATCGAAATTCAGTGATTAGTGACTGAGATTGAAAACATCAAATCTTATTTGAGTGGTAGAGAAAGCTGAAAGATGATTATTAAAAATACCTCCAAGTTTCATAAGGTAGTAAAACTAGTTTTGATGTTTTTTCTCCGGTCTTCCTAAATAGGGATCTGACAGCATTTATATTTCTTCTTCGCTTAAATACTAATTCGCAACTCGTTTCATAGAGAGGTTTCATACCCGTCGTTGAACAGCTGACCCAATTTTATGGGTTTATGACAACTAATGTTCAACTCCGTAGCCTTGTAATTTTGAACCCAATCCAGAAGACAAGGGAACTCCTGGATCGAGTATTGGGAGAAATTTTGCCTTCGTGGAGGATTTTTTGATGGAGCTAACCCGCATTTGCGTTACATAGAGAGGAAGACCACAATAACCTTCCACGGTTAACCTGACAGCAAAGGGACTGTAACCCATGATCCGTCTACCACTGAGGATATTATACGTCAGCACTGTGGTCGGTGCAAGCCGGAATTTGTATCGACTGGGATTCGAACCCTCATTGGAAGGCGAACGCTCTATCCCCTGAGCCATCGCAGCTCGTTTGTGAAGTATATACATTTTAGATTCTTTATTTTTGGAACGGATTCTAAAAATATATATTAGCTGTGATAGTTAACTAGACCTTCGGCTTAATATTAATAAAATTTCAACTGACTGATTGGAAAAAAAACGGAAATACAAATGAAGAAATAATTGTGACATGAACACTATTTGAGATAAATGTTCGTTTTTTCAATATTTTTGAAAAGGTGGTAAAATATAAAGGCGTGAAGAAAAAAAACAGCAGCGATTATTTTTAATGCTATTTGTCTTTTTAACACTTCTTCCATAAATCATCTCCATATTATGAAGAACATAAAAATAAGCAGAATATGTTTTTCACCCACACTAGAAAACATGCCGTAATAACAATTTATTTTCTCATTTATCTTCTTTTAACTTCAAGTGAAGTTGTTACTGCCATTCTTCCTGTAAAATCATTATTGTTATGAGACCGAAGTGGCTTCGTGCGGTGAATTCTTAAAGGATTTCGGTTTGTCATAAATTAAGCAGTTACAAGTGTGTGTTATTAAAACGAAACACATTGTGGGCAAAAATGTATACAATGCTCAAATGATTAATTATGAAGTTTAAATTAATTTTTTAAAAAAATATGTGATAATAAAGATTAAAGGTTAAGATTGTATTAAATATTGTGCTTTTAAAACTGACACTAGTAATTGGTAGAAAATTATTTTATTATCAATGAAATCCCATAGAAGATGAGATTTACTAAAGTAAAGTCATGATTTTCCTTCGACTGTTTTAAAGTGCCATGAAGTATTCCTCTTTCTATCATTAAAAACGAAAGCTATTTTCTCCTTTTGTTCCTTTCTCTTCAGAGTAGAGTTCAAAATTACTACATTATCGCATTTAATATCTATCCTAATATTTAAAAATTTGAAAAACATTGGAAATACAGAAAGGAACCATCCAAATATTACTTTATTTTTGAGAGGATGGAATGTTTTATATCTTTAAATTCAACTTAAAACAATTCAATTAAAAAATTTTCGCAGTAATATTTAAACCGATCCTGAAATAAATCAGTAGCATAAGTTTTCTGTGAGTATATAAACAAACTGTATTCAGTACAGTCATTCTTATAGGCTATCTCCTTTTCCTGAAAAATAAATGCAAAAAGTAAAATCATTTTAAAATAACTCAGCGTGCGTATATGTGTATATTTAATTAATGTTGATAATGAAATAATTTTTTTAGTTACATCATTTTTAAGATGTTATAAATCTTTCGAAAAATTATTTTTTAATGCATGCATATTGATTTATCGTTGCTATATCTATTTATATTGAAAAGAAAATTGTCTGGCGCAAACTTCTCAGGCAATTTTAAATACATTTTGAAGCGGCGATTTTTTTTTAAAAATAAGAATAAACTTACTATAATCCTATATACTGTTTTATCTTATTTAAAAACTGTTTTTTGATTTATGTATGAAACTAAACTTTTAAAGTTCATAAAATAGTTTAAATTATATTATTTAAATCACACATAACACGATTTTAAATAGTTGACTTAATTTTAAAAAAATCGAATCAAAATTAATTTTTATCTCTAACTATGTCTCACTTGTTTGTGTAGAAGAAACTTATTTCCCCCCCTCAAATCACCCTCATTTCCCTCAAAAAATGAGGTATGGTGCATGAGAAAAGGAGTTTTGATGCATTATTTATGATAACATAACAAAGCATTTAGTAAAAAAAAAAAAAAAAAAAAAACCTTGAATATTAATTTTTCGTAAGAATCACCCTTTCTTGCTATAAGTACAGAACTGGTTAGAGTTACAGTAAATTTCTAAAAGAAAGGTCTAAATTTGAATAATCCTTTATTTGCAACTATTACGCTCATTCATTGTAATTTTTTTAGGTACCAATTTTTCTTGCAAGTCAAGCAAGACATTTATCAAGGGCGATTGCCGTTGACGTATGATCTTGCTGCCGAGCTTTTTGCTTATTCCATACAGTGTAAGTATTTTATTAATTTTCGAATGTTTAGACGATTAGGATATTGTAACTGAAAAGTGGCTAATATTCATACTTCAGATGATTTAAGAGGCTCTGCAAAAATTCACTATACCGGAGAGTGGACGTTTTAGTCGTTATTTCCTTACATAATCGTAATTCATAAACAATTTATTAATAATTACTCAGTAATTTATAATTTTTTCTAAGAAAATTTAGAATTCAGTTTATTTTTTTTTTATTTCCACACAATGCCCACCTACGTTAACAGTTTGTCAATTCAGGCATTTTACAGAGATTTGTTGGCCAATCTTTCAGAGGCTCCATATTAGGTGGGCCAACGTTGCTCACACACACTAAGGACAGATAGATGGTACAGAGAATGAAAGAACATTCATGCGTTGCCCGAGATTCGAACCGAGAATCTTTCCGATGCAAGGCCAGTTCCTTGACCCCTATACAGTCCGGTCGGCAGATTTCAGTTTATAAATAAATGGATTTTTAAATTTTTTATATGTTTGAATATAAAATAGTTTTACCAATTTATAAGAACCAATCGGCAGATTAATAATTTTCAGCAAATTAATATGTTGACTAAATGTATTTAAAAATATATACTAAACATTCTTTTTATACACGTTAACCCCAGTTTAACGTATAAGTTGTAAAATAATTATATATATATATGTTGAGTGAATGAAAAATAAATTGAAAATTATATCACGGCACTAATGTTCGAGGGAAAAAAAATTCATTTCAATTATATAAAAATTCACATTCTTTTTATACACTTTAACCCCAGTTTAACGAATAAGTTGTAAAATAATTATATATATATATATAGAGTGAATGAAAAATAAATTGAAAATTATATCACGGCACTAATGTTCGAGGGAAAAAAAATTCATTTCAATTATATAAAAATTCACATTCTTTTTATACACTTTAACCCCAGTTTAACGAATAAGTTGTAANGTGAATAAAAAATAAATTTAAAATTATATCACGGCACTAATGTTCGAGGGGAAAAAAACCCATTCAAGCTTTAGAAAAATATATTTAAGCCGGGAAAAAAAAAGCTATTTTTCTAGAAATAATTTTAAAATTAAAATACAGATTAAATAGAAAACCGAATAATCTTCAAATATATAAGCAAGATTACAACCATTTATTAACGGTTTCTAAGGTACCTAATGTTATCTCTCCTCCCGCATAGCATTTTTAAAAGGATCAATGTCAGGCAAAAATATAGCATAGATACGGCCATAATTGTGCAGATTCAGAAATAACGCGGAAAGAAATTAAAAAGAAGATGAAAATATAAGGTAATGCATTAATGCATTTTTTTTTCGAAGTTCCTTGATTATGTAATTGGATTATTGAATGAAGGTTTTACGAGCAACTTTTCATAAACCTTTGATCACACCCCCTGCTGCTACTCTTTTTTATAAGTAAAAATAAATAAATAAATAAAAGTTACGTACTTTATTTGTATTTAGCTAGCAATTCAGCTCCATTCATTGAAACGGCAGTATTCGTTTAGATACGAAAAGGTGAACAATCTACTAATAAAAGCGCACCTCAATCAGCATGACTTATGATTTTGGCGAAAAAGGTTTTCACCGAATTTTTATTTATTGTCTTTGAAGGAACGCATTTCTTTTTTTTTCTTTTTTTTGAAACTTTCCAAAGAGAGGGAAGAAAACTCTTAATAGGTAGGGGAAAACTTATGGTCTTTCTTTATATTTTTGGACGAATATATTGCTTTTATCGGTCAATAATAAAAATCTTAAGTGGAAATTCATGCTGTGTATTTTATTTTATTTCTAGTTTTACTTTTAAGGGGAACGGAGTTAAAACGTATTGGGGTCTATAGTATATTTATTTTCGAGAAGTTTTTCTTGTGGACAGCAATTTTTACTTCATAATTAATGTTTCATTTAATAAATTAAAAGCTTTATTGAGACCAATCGAGACGCATTTTAATTGTGTCGTGACATTTTTATTTTATGTATTTTTTTTATTTAAGATTAATTAAGCCTAATTTTTTTTTAAAAAATTTAATTTGTTTAGAATTCTAAAATTCTATTTTTTTTACGATGCTTACAATTATAATTTTCTTTTCTTAAATATTGTTTTGTTTATAATTCACGAATTTTTACTTAATTTATTTTCTTTTTTACTAGAAAATGCTTTGAAAATACAAATCTATTCGTTTTTTTTTTTTTTTGTTCTATTTTGTTAGTAAGCGTTTAAAGAATATTAATGTGTAAGTGTGCTTTCTATCTATGTATATTTTGTTAGAATGCAAGAATTTGTCTCAAACTTTATTAAAAAAATATTAATGGTTTTTTATGTGCATATTTTTGTTTATATTTATTTAACAAATAAAAAACTTTTCTGGCTCCAATAAAGACATGTGGTATATTTCATAATTTTTTATATCCCTGAAAGTATTAAATTTAATTAAGAACAATTAAATTTGTTTTCTCGAAACTAATTAAACTTAAATTTGTCTTCAATTTTACAAGGGAAAATGCTTATAAAATGTAAATGTAATTGTGCTGGTTTGTTTAGTATTTAATTTGAAAATTTTGTTTTCTTTTAAAAATTGCATTTTATTTTTGTTTATAGTAAGACTTTATTTATTTTTCATTTCTAATTTTTCATCAAAAAGGTATTGACAAGAATTTTAAAAACTATTTCTATATTTATTTATTTATTGTTGATTATTGATCAACAGCGGAGTTGGGAGATTATGATCCAAGACGACATTTACCAGGCTACGCAGCTGAATTTAACTTTTCTTCTAACCAAACAAAAGATCTCGAATCAAAAGCAGCTGACATTCATAAGACTCTTAGGTAAGTATTGCTTTCATGCAATGTATGCTTTAGACACCTGGAAACTTTAATTCTGTTTTATTATCTTTTTCCTCTCATCTTTCTATAAATTCTATCCGAAATTTATGAAAGCAGAAATTTTTTCAATACATTATATATATTATTTTATTTAATTAATTGGATCGAAAGATTTAATTATTTCTGTAAATACCAGTAGCACCTATTACCAAAAAAAAAAAGGCATCATTGGCGATTTTTAAGGTTCTTTGAATGAATAAGTACATTTCTTCCTTAATTTTGGCTTTTTAGTGCATGATTTATTTCTTTTTATTTCAATTTCTTTCAATTGCAAATGATTTTAAGTCATTTAATTTTAAGGAAGTACTTTTCAAAAGCGTAGCCATAAACAAATTAAACACGTGGTTTCAGATAACTTTATAGAGATATTAGCACAGTGACATAGATCATCATTGAGCTTATCTGATGTAAGGAAAAAAATATTAACGAACTTGGGGAATAAACTCCCTTTTTGATTAAATAGAGCTGTAAGCTTGCTTACACTACTGATATTATCTTTGAAATATTTGAAGGAGAAAAAAAAAACAATATCATCTAAAGTTTAATTTACAACAATGGCTAACTATTCCAATGAGAAAAATACATTTTTCAAACGTCTCTCTCGTATATTAGAAATTTTTTAACGATTTTTAGGGCCGTTGGATAAAATTATCCCCTCTTGCACTTACTGTCCAAATTTAACAAACGATTTTGGAGTTATAAGAGACGCACACAAGCTCCTCCCTTTTTGTTATTATTGATATAAATCCATTTTTTCTTCCGGTTTTGGAAACAGTCCCTCAAGAGAAGAATTAATCATAATGAAATGTCAACTTTTTAAAAAAAAAAGAATTACTACGCAAGTCCTTGATGTGAAATAACAATTCGTAAGACAACTTGTAACCTGTTTCTTTTTCATAAATCATAGAAATCTAAAAACAATAAGCTAAAAGAAGTCATCCAAATGCCACTATTTAGGAAAGACAAGCAACTTATTTTTGTTCTATTTCTCTTTAGCGGTGCAGTTCCAGCAGTGGCGGAACTTAGCTTCTTAGATCGAATAAAATGGCTGGATATGTACGGGGTTGATCTTCATCCTGTGATGGTAAGTAATGGCTTTTGTCTTGATACCACGCGCAACTAATAAATCCTGTAATGATAAATGAATATCAGATAGCTGTATAAAAGCTTTTGAAACACATCTATGACTTTTCCGGGGCATTTATTGTTCTCGTATGGATTTAGTTTTTATACAAGAAGCGTAATGTATCATTATTAGGGAGTATTACGATGAATAATATAACAATGTGATTTATAACATTCTATAGGGACTGTTGTGATTTTATACACCCAGAGTGCTTTTGATAAATATTCCTTGCAGATTAGAGATTTAATCATTCAGCTTGTCGTGATCTTCAATTTTCTGGTTTCCTCGAAGTCGAATCCCCTTGCGAAATTTTATCCTACCAGTTTTATGAGGCACTTTACCTCAGGGTACAACTACAATTTAAGTGTGAATGATTGCAAATAACGTTTTGAAAATAAAAAAAACAATTGTATCTTTGCAAAAACATATAGAATTTAAAATAACTTATTTTTAATTAGGTAAGGTAAAAAAACCTTAGCCGTGAAATGTGAAGATCCATGCATAGGCACTACCATTTAACTTTTCGTATACTTTTTTTTCTTCATAAATACATACTTAGCTTTTGTTTCCACACTGTCTTTTAATAAAAGAAATTATAACTAACGTAATTATTATTACAATGTGGTGACAGATAAATTCTGTTTTTTAACAATGTAGATACATTGTATCTGTACTGTTCGCGAAAACTAAAAACTTTACATTGTAATAACTTTTGATCTGGTAATCGGATCTTTACGTAGAAATATGACATTTCAATGGCTTGAGGAATCCAGCTCACGTTATATGGCTCATTAATTAGTGCAGGCGATAACATACTTTATCTGAATTAACATGGAAATTTCTTTGATGGTTTTGTATTTTTGATCCTGAGATAAGTGTGAAAATATGGTCTTAAGAGCACTCTATATACTGCGGAAGAAACACTTTATTGTAAATTCTGTTTTACCCAAATTAGTATTTTAAATTTTAAAGTATGTTAAAATAAATCTGAGGTAATCCAAGACTAAATAAAAAAAAACTTAAAATTCTGAATTATTTTTCTTTCAAAATATCATAATGCAGACTAATTACGGCAGGTATTCCTGTCATAATTTGTTTGCATTCTGACAAAAATTTTCCATCATTTAAGTCTTAAGGGTTCAGAGAGCTGGCCTCACATCAGAAAGGTCCTCGGTTCGAATCCCGGACAAGGCATGAATGTTCCTTCATTCTCTGTACTATATGTTCTTACTGTGGGAGCAACGTTGATCCACCTAATATGGTGTCCCTGAAAGAGTGGCCAACAAATCTGCCCTACTGATACCTGACTGACGAGTGTAAATTAAGTGGGCATTGGAAGAAAAAAAAACACTTAAGGGTTTATCCTTGATTTATCTGAACGCGGTTTTTTTTAATACTTTAAATTTTAAATCACTAATGTAGAAATAATAGAATTTGCCATGTAGCATTTTTCTCGTGGTATAGAGTTCTCTTAATAATTTAGTCACAAAGCAAGTTGAAAGATGAATATCTTCAACATGATTTTTTTCTTATCTTTTATGTTATTTTTTTCTTTTTGCGTATTTCACAGTGTCTCTAAATATTATAACGAAAATCAAGCGATCTTTGTATTCTGTGATAAATAATTTATACACATATTTTAATACAAAAGATATATTTTTTACTATTTATAATTATTATTTAATTTAATCATAAAATTTTTTTTTTAATTTTTTATTATTTAACTTATTAAAGAGGGGGAAAAATCATCTAAATTGTTAGGCATAAAAATTTAACGTTCTCTCCACAAATGCGTAATTTTAAAAAAAAACGCATTTAATAATATATGTTGAAATCCGAAAGTTAAACGAAATCGATTGAATGTTTCCTGAAAAATAAAAATTTAAAAAGGCCTTTATTTTTAGTTTGTTCCTTGAAAATATTGAATCAATTCACTCAAATTTTACATTTAGAAATAACCACTGCGCTAAAAATCCTTAAATACTAATTAGCAAAATTTATTTTCTTATTGCACAAAATTATTTACTACTAAACAATGATAAGTTCCTTAGTAAAACTCAAATAATTCTAACGGCATAAATAAATTTATTTTATAAATGTCTAGCAATTTGACAAACTACTTAGTACACGCATTATTCTCTTAATCTTTTCAGGGAGAAGACAGCATAGAATACTATTTAGGATTAACGCCAAGTGGTATTCTGGTGTTGAGGAATAAAACAAGAGTCGGAAACTATTTCTGGTGAGAAAATGATCATTAAAAAAATATTAATATCGAATTGATATATTATATAATTGTTTACTTTTGCATAGTGTGTTTTTTTCTTTTAAAATTGCATATTAAACGAAAAAAATTCTTTATGTCTCAATATTTCTAATAAAACAAAGATTTAATCTTTATTTGCCTTCAATTAAATATATTGAAAATCTAATGGAAAAATTCTAAAGACCAAACTTATTTCTTGTAAAATTCTAAATTTAATTTGCAAAAATAACCGACAGTGACTCACAAAAAGTCAAACTTTTTTTTTTTGCGCAAAGAAAGGGGATTTCTCTATACTCTACAACATTATCAAGAAGTATATTTTTTTGTAGAGCAAAATGATGCAGTTCTTTATAAGTATTTCCTTCGCTAGATTTCTCTACTCGTAATGTGTACTTGTATTCGGTTTAATATGCACGCAATGTGTACATAAAAAAATTTAAAACTAATTATCTACACTCACATTTGTTAGAAAGGTTTTCGTTTGAACTTTCATTAGAAAGTTTTAAAGTAACTTCAGTAATATAAAAAGTAAGCGGAGATTAAAAGCAGAAGAATTCAGATAATAACTTATATCTTCAGTGATTAAAATAGTTTAAATTAAAACTTTAAAGCGTGTAGTGTAGTACATTCACTCTATTTTTTTCGAATTTAAGACAATTGTTAAAAATTGAAAACGATTCCAAAAATCAGCTGTTTTTTTTCCAAAATAAAACCGTTTGAGTCACAAATTGTTCTACAACAATAGATTGAAAATTTATCAAAATTTGAGTGCTGTTTTTAACATATGTCTTCACAGATAATGTGAATGCCAAGTTTTTCAATGCAATATTAGATGCCTTAAAAAACTATTTAAATGAACAACATGAAAAGTATTCTCTACCCATGAAATGAACAAAGCTACAAATGAAGAAAATAATTTTTTTTTTACTTTTATATGAGATCGTTTTATTGCAAAAACCGTTAACAAATTTGACATTTTATTCCAGTTTAACTTAAAATTAATAAAAGCGAAAAAAAAGAAAAGGAAAAAGAGTGTTTTAATTAGTAGAAAAAAATTATTGATTCTTTAGGGAAAAAAAAAAAGATTCTTTATATAGTAGTAGTAATATATTCATATGTAGTTATATTTTTTCTTTCTTGTTAAGATTGAAAATTTAATATAATCAATACATTTATGAATAACATTTCTTACAGGCCAAGAATAACAAAAGTTTATTATAAAAGGAAATATTTTATGATAAAAGCTAGAGATAAAAATGTAAGTACTTAAATAGTTAACTTAACAATTATTAGAACTCAATTGAACTGTAAAAAGCATAAGAAAATCAAACCATTTAAACTTAAATAATTTATCTCTTTTAGAATGAACAGAATACATATGGTTTTGAGCTACCTAGCAAAAGAGCATGTAAACACTTGTGGAAATGCTGCGTAGACCATAGAGCATTTTTTAAGTAAGTAAAGTTAAATTTATTGGTTAAAATTAAAAATAAGTTTTTTAAAAATAATTAATATTAAAATGTGATTGCGAATAGTAAATTTCCGGATAATTATTCACTTTTTATTGTTACAGATTAACACAAGTTCGAGAAGTTCCTGGACAAAGTGGAAAAATTGTTGGCATCGAAAACAAATTTTATGGGTAAGATTAAATGGAACTTATCATTTAAATAAGGCCCTCATTACATGATTATTCTTAGATTTTACATACATATATTTTAGGGGGATAATTTTTTTCTTCTCTTAATATAAAATTTTGCTCAAAATATCGTTTGCACGCACGAAGTACTACATTAAATACTATATTGAAAATATCGTTTGCACGAAATAATTGATTCATATACCCGCATTATTTAACACACATGATGTACTTTTATTCAAGATATTATCCCTTTTATCCCTAAAATAATACTGAAAATCAAAGATTTAGTGAATGAAAAAGCAATAAATCTTAACCGCTATTATTTGTAACTCGTAACTGTGTTCACTTAAAAAAAAATGATATTTTTTAAGTCTAATTAAAAGTTTCTAGTGTATATCTTTTAGTGTAATCTATCCTTAATTATAATCAAAACTTTTAAGGATTTAATCCTTCCCTTATTTTCTTTTCTTGCAAATTATAAACTATATTTTTAGCGCAGTAATTAAAACAAGCGAAATGGGGCAAAATTCTAAATTTGAATCTACCAAACAACAATATTTCTTTATTATAATTAAAATTATTATTTTTTATTTTGAAGAAATAGGTTAGACAAAAGTTCGCAGTCAATGAACAGTAAATCCAGAATAAGACCCCCGCCGACTTTTGTCCGAGTTCCTAGTCGTCGTTTTAATAAAAGACTTGGACAGCCAGACGGAGCTGATGGTAAGTGAAACTATTGAAATAATAATTAAGCTTTTTTGTTATTATTATTATTATTATTAATATTATTATTATTTTGTTACAATTGCAAGAATATTTTTAATCAAAAATGCTATTAAAACTTTTTAATTCAATTATTCAAATTTCAATAAAAGCCAGAAGTGAATGCTTGAAGAAAAATGCTGCTTAAGGGAAACTATTTCTTAAATTTGGTAAAGATAATTGTTTATGAGTTAACAATATTGTTTTCCTTTATTGAGTTTACGGATTAATATTAAATTATATAAACCTAAGTTTATAAAGCAATAAAATATATATTTTTTTAGAACATATGTATGTATAAATTTTAATTTCCTAGAGAAAAATCATAGCCGGCAGTTTATCTCCATATCGGATACACACACAAAAAAAAATTCTTCTTTTTTTTGTTGACAAACTTTAAAACCATCTAGAGAATTGTAGAGAGATTTTTCATAGCGTTACTTGTTTCCTGCTAACGCTATTTGAGTTTTGCAGAGCATGCGCAAAATTTTACGAAAAAATTGCAGTATCGGTTAAGGGAAGAAAATAAGTTTCACGTTATGGTTAACGTAAGATAAACGCTATGCAAAATCTCTCTAATTTGTTTCTCATCTATCCAGCTTTTGTTTCTGAAATTAAATTAGAAAAACTAATTTTCTCTTCTTGAAAAACATGTAGATTTATGTGTGCTAGGGGTTGATTATTTACACAAATTAGTTTGGCTGGCATATACAAATTATTAAAATCAAAAATTTTCAACGCACATTAAAAAAAAAAGAAAGTTTTAACATCAACATAACGACAAAAATCTCAAATTAATTTTTATAGATCATTTTGAAAGCAAGATTTAGTTATTTAAATAAAGTAGGAATACAACTGTTGGTATCTATAGTACTTCAATAAAATGCTGCTGGTGTTCAAGACCCTGATGTACATAGAGAGAAAGCATAGGATGATCGCTATATGGGACTCGTTGTTTGTGAATCAAATGAAATAATATATTGTCAAATAATGTGTAGCGTATATCCTGCTTATTTGCATGACTTTTTATGCTAAAACTCAAAATTTGAAAGGAGTAGATAAAATAGTTTCCTAGAAATAATAGTTACGTTTTTTTTATTGTTACGGCAATTTTTTCCTTTGTTTTATTAAAAAAGCTTTTTTTTTTTCATGTGAGAGATTTTGCGTAAAAAGTTACTTTGATAAACATGCATTTAAACATAAAAAGTTGCACTGATAAACGTGCTTTTATACTTTGGGTTGAATATTTTTTATTAAGTGTAATTTTTTGCTCTTTATTTTTTCATACAACGCGACGACTCTGTTCAGAAGTTGCCTTTCGAATTTGTGATCCCAGTTCTTTTGTCTAAGTCACGTTTTTATGCCACCTCTTACAGTCTTCACATCGTGGTTAGATATTTTAAAAATATCCTGCATTTAACCAGTCTAGCAACACTTATTCCAAAAGTATTGCAAGCAACTAAAAATGTAAAACTATTTGCTTCTGAAGGTCCACTGTTTCATAGCAACCACTATTTTTTAAAGAACATAGAGTTCAAGTATTTATTAAAATTTTATAATCTATAAGCACAGTAGCTAATAGGTTGCCTGTCTAAAGTTTTAGTCAAAATTTGCTGTGCCCACCGAAAGGGTTAAAATACATCTTTGGGAAAAATAATAATAATGCATTTGTTTTCTTTTCAAAGCTGGAACACAATCTAAAGAAGAAGGAGTTAAACATATTCTGGAACCCACTAACATCATGTCCCCATTGCCACCACATCCCATTATGATGTAAGTATTTAATAGAATTAAATTTAAAAAATACGTCATTTTACATCGTTTGATTTTTAAATAAAATTGCTTTATTCGTCAATACTTTTCGAATTTTAGCCCAGCTCTCCATAGATCTACTTCAGTGCCCACAGTCGTACCATCTCCATATAAAGTGGTACCAGCACCATGGGACGATCCGAGACTTGGGTAAGTGAAAAAGATCGATTGATGTTCTTTTTATTTACAATCATCGTTAAGAAGCCATTATTTACTGGCAAACGTTGAGTGGATGATACATGATACTCAATAAAATTCCGTAGCTTTATTTTAAACACACTTCATAAAGCACGGAGATTCTTTAGTCAAGCATCCTGCATGACAATTGCTTTCGGGCATTTCAAGTAAAAGTGTAATTCAAGTAAAACATATAGTTGCCTAACGATTGAAAACTATTATATCTTATCTGCGGCTGAAGAAAGTTTATGTCAACGCTGTCGTCGGAAGCAGTAAACGTCATCTTTGAGATTCGTACCCAAATCACTTATGCCAGGTTCTATTCCCCGAGCAATTCAAACCAAGTACCTACCGAATTTATTTAATAGAATTGTTAAGAACAATTTACTGTGATGCACATAAGCTTGAAGTTAGTGAATATTTATCAGAAAGTCTTGATTAAATGCTCGCGTCATTTTGATGATATAGTTTCTCGAAAATATTTTTGTCTGGTGGTGAAACGAAAAGAATGGCTTTCTACTATCAAAATGGTTGCACATTTTTTAAATTTATTTCTATTGTATTTATTCTTTATTTAGAATCTTTTTTTCACCATTTCAATTAAGAGTTAACACAAAAATAAGTGAGAGTGTAATCAACGAATTAATATTACTATTTATAATAACAGCTTTTAAATGTTAACTGAGATAAAACAAAAAAGGAACAATTAAATAATAATTTATTTAATATTAAAAAATTGTATTTTTTCCCCATCTGATTCTAATGATTTGGCTTTATATTCCTTTTCCTTGACTGACAAGCGAATCTTTACAAGCGCATTTAAAAGTAAGAAATTGGACAATAGCTGATGAGTTTTTCCGATAATAATAACATTTTAATGTGATGACATTTTATTTTACCCCTTAATATCGTTTTAATGCCTGCGGATAAGAGTGGCTAAATCATATTTTAAAGTACCAATATGAAAGCAACAAATAATTTATTCGTTTTGATTCTAGTTCGAGAGGTTTATACTCCAGTTGCACCAATCCATCTCCGAGATCAGTGAGAAGTGCGGGAGCACTGCCCTCCCGTAGATATCCTCTTCATGGCAGAACTGGATCCATAGAAAGTACAAATAGTTGCGATTACAGAAAAAGGAAGTAAGTGAAATAGTATTTTACAAAATTTAAATGCTGCTGAATATAATATCAGATACAGGCGATCGCAACGCTCGAATACGCCATCTGGGGAGAAGACCGGTTCCATGCCTTTGACCCTTCCCCCTTCTCTCTCCTCCCCTTTTCAGTTGTATAGGAATATCCTACGATATTTTTCCTTTTCTTGATATTTTTTGTATTTAATTGTTAAAAATATTTATAAAAATTTCCATGACGCTTTCTCTTAGAACTATGTTTAATGTAGTTTTCAGTTCCATATAGTTTCCTAACTTAAAAGATTTTAATCTATTTGAAAATCAAGACAGAAGCTAACGCACTTCCTTCTTCTATGACTCTCCACACGCTAATGGTGAAAGAAGTGTTGCCATAGGTGTAGAGAGTTTTGCTCTATGCCACCTGTAGCCCATTTCGACCGCCAATACTAGAAAATTGCGCAATATTCATGAAAATTGGGCAAAAAAATAAATGAATAAAATACTAAACAGTAAGATACACTGTTGTAAAAATAAGCTTAACTTTGGCGGTTGAGTAACCGTCAGCGAAAACGCGTTTGTCTCATTTTTGCGATGACTAAGTAAAAATGCTCTTTTTTTTCTTTTTAGACACCATAGCAGAAGACAGTCAGACAATGAAAGCGAGGTTTCAAAAACATCCAGAGGTTCAAAATCGTCCAAATCTTCTCGACAAAGTCATAGGAGACACGGGTAAATGTTTGCAAATATTAGTACTATTATAACAATTCATTTTTACGTGAAGTCTAAGACTATTGCTATGAAATAGGTCTCAGTCAGGAGATGGAAGTGATTCAGAGCCACAGCAAAGACATAGGCGACACAGTAGGAGAAAGAAGTAAGTAAACCTTAAATCATCATGTAAATTTTCTTAAATGTTATGAATAAAAAAAAAATATGATTTATAAATCAGAGAATAATCCTTGCAATTATCATAGGTAAATATTAAACACTGAAATTTAAAAACAAAAGGGCGGGCTCGTGACTTTTTTTTTTCTTCAACAGTGGATTATTTTTAACTTAATGGATTATCAGTAGCCATAGGTCCTGCTTCGGTCCCGCGGTGGACTGATTGTTAAGACACGGTTCCCAGAAGATCACCGAAGTCAAGCATCACTGGCTACGGTCAGTGTGCGAGTGGGAGACCACTTGGATCAGTCTGTTTAGGGACCGAGGGTGTGCGGTATGGGTCCTCGTTAAACTGTTCTACCGTAAAGTGCTCGACTTTGCGTGCAGGTCGTCGGGCTAAGATATTGTCTAA